>NC_069507.1:18351281-18426281 GCF_027579735.1 Bombina bombina | reverse complement strand
AAGCTTTACATTCCTGCTTTTTAAATAAAGATAGCAAAAGAACAAAGAAAAATTGATAATAGAGCAGCAATTTTAAGCAACGTTCTAATTTACTCCTATCTGAATCATGAAAGAAAGGGTTTATTATCCCTTTTAAATGTAAAAACTAAAGTAAAAAGTCACATTTTTTACTCGTCTGCTGGAATTTCTCCCTCGAATGGCACTAGTAGAATTTTCACTATATATAAATCTAAAGCAGAACACATCTATATCACTGGCTGCTTTTAAACACTATGCACTTATTGCCATCTAGTGGAAACTTTATGTGCAAAATATTACTGGCAATTTAGTTCACTGTAAAGTCAGATCTATGCGCATGAAATTCCGAATAATTTGTCCAAGATTAATTCCTGGGGTCATTTGACATTATCGGTAAAGGGAAATTTATCAATCTCTAGTTTCCTTTAGGGAACATCTTTAGGGCAGTTGGACAGCAGATTAAAGGGACACTGAACCCAAATTTTTTCTTTTGTGATTCAGATAGAGCAGCAATTTTAAGCAACTTTCTAATTTACTCCTATTATCAATGTTTCTTTGTTCTCTTGCTATCATTATTTGAAAAAGAAGGCATCTAAGCTTTTTTTGGTTTCAGTACTCTGGACAGCACTTTTTTATTGGTGGATGAATTTATCCACCAATCAGCAAGGACAACCCAAGTTGTTCACCAAAAATGGGCCGGCATCTAAACTTACATTCTTGCATTTCAAATAAAGATACCAAGAGAATGAAGAATATTTGATAAGAGTAAATTCGAAATTTGCTTAAAATTTCATGCTCAATCTGAATCACGAAATAAAATTTTTGGGTACAGTGTCCCTTTAAACCTGATTAAAGAAGCCTAGTAGCTAGTGCTAGTGCTATAAACAGCAGCACAATGTTTTTTTTATATATATATATATATAAATAAATAAATGGGATCATACCTGCCACGAGCAAACACAAAGCTATGTCTTTCACGCCTCAAGAGTAACGCTTTTATTACTGTATGAATGAATAAATGTTTGTAAATTATAACAATCCCGGCACTCAGCATTTGTCAGATATAAAGCATTTATTCACATAAAATGATATTAGTAAATAAAGTGTAAACAAAAAATAATAAAATCCCCAAAACACCCACTCACCCAATCATGTCTCAAGTAAAAAAATTGAACTATAAGAAAAAAGGAACAAATAACAGAAAAAAACAACCCAAGGCGTCTCCAGGGGGAATAACAACATACAAGAACACTGTGCATCCAAAAAAGGACTGTCCTCAATCTGGCGCCATCTATTGCTAATGGGGAAAAGAATCTTAAAGTTGCAGTCCCATTTGGTAATCCAAATCCATAAATAGCTATTAAATCATTAAATAAATGTTTTTTTTCCTACAATTGCAGATGTTGCAATATTTCTTAGAGACCTGTACGCAGGATGTGACAACCTGGAAGGGGAGTCAGATCAGGTTGAATGAGGAGTTGGGTTGTTCCATGGGACAGGTGGTGCTGGGTGTTTTATCCACAGATTTGGTGTGGCTAGGTGAGTGACTAGGGGTGTGGTAAGGGGAGTGGCTAGTCATCATTTTACCTTGTTAAACCTTACCAGAACATTAATAAAGAAGAGTGTGTGGCAGGAGGAAGAGAGAGAGCTCACAAAATGCAGAGTGATTGGGAGATGTGCAGCTGCATGTATAAAACTGATACATAAAACTCTGCTTCCAGCCCGATATCCTACAGCATAAACATTAACACATCATTTATGAGATAGTAAATTAGTCAAGCACTCTTTTAAAATGGCATTTCTGTTATAGTTATGTTGCCATTGTAATGTAGCACATGGTTGTATAGTGCCCTGCCCTATATTGCCATATTATGTGATTAAACTTTTCACATAATCCTGCATAAGGGTATCCTACGTACTAACTAATCCCTGGGATAAGCATAAGGCTATTCTACATACTAATTAATGTCTGAGATAAGCATAAGGCTATCCTATGTACTAACTAATCCCTGGGATAAGTATAAGGCTATCCTATGTACTAACTAATCCCTGGGATAAGCATAAGGCTATCCTACGTACTAACTAATCCCTGGGATAAAGACAAGGCTATTCTACATACTAATTAATCCCTGGGATAAGCAGAAGGCTATCCTATGTACTAACTAATCCCTGGGATAAGCATAAGGCTATCCTACATACTAATTAATGCCTGGGATAAACATAAGGCTATCCTATGTACTAATTAATGCCTGAAATAAGAATAAGGCTATTTTACATACTAATTAATGCCTGGGAAAAGCATAATACTATCCTACGTACTAACTAATGCCTGGGGTAAGCATAATACTATCCTACATACTAACTAATGCCTGGGGTAAGCATAAGGCTATCCTACACACTAATTAATGCCTGGGGTAAGCATAAAATTAATCCCTGGCATGAGCATAATGCTATTCTATGTACTAACTAATGCATGGGATAAGCATAGCTCTATCCTAAGTACAAATTAATGCCTGGGATATGCATAAGTCTATTCTACATACTAATTATTCCTGTGATAAGCATAAGGCTATCCTATGTACTAATTAAGGCCTGGGATAAGCATAATGCTATTCTATATAGTAAATAATGCCTGGGATAAGCATACGGCTATCCTACATACTAATTAATGCCTGTGATAAGCATAATGCTATCCTACGTACTAACTAATGCCTGGGATAAGCATAACTCTATCCTACGTACAAATTAATGCCTGGGATAAGCATAACTCTATCCTACGTACAAATTAATGCCTGGGATATGCATAAGTCTATTCTACATACTAATTAATGCCTGAGATAAACATAAGGCTATCCTACGTACTAACTAATGCCTGGGATAAGCATCCGGCTATCCTACGTACTAACTAATGCCTGGCATAAGCATAAGGCCATCCTACATACTAATTAATGCCTGGGATAAGCATAAGACTACTCTACGTACTAATTAATGCCTGAGATAAGCATAAGGCTATCTTGGCTATGAGTGGATTTCCGGAGGAGGAGCTCACGCTGCACGCTGTTCCTGGTTTCAGCGGCAAGCAAGAGCTAACTGTGATCACTGCTCCAGATCGAGAATAGCCCGTAACCGCTCCCACATCGGTTCATTGGGCAACTACCACACTGCGGATTACACCGCAGAGCTCGCCGGAAGCATTAACCAGCGGATACGCTACGACCCGCACTCAGAGAACAGATCTAGGAACCACCTGCTTATCTCCATTAGAGAGACCCGGATGACATCTAGCGGTTTCTCCCTCTGACCGCCACCTACCTCCCAAGTATTGCCTGGCCGATACTGTGGACGACAGGACCTGCACCCTCCTGATAGGGTGAAGTGGCCCGATACTGCTGGAAAATCTGCTACAAGCAACCCATACTGCCGGAGGGTTGGAGTGTCTCTGCTGCGGAGCGATCCGTTGTTGTCACTCCCTACCTACCGGTTAGTTCTGAGGCGTGCTGAAGAGCTGGCGACATCGGCCGACACGCTGTAAGGAGTTCATGGAGCGTGGAGGGAGGTGAGGCCTAGAGGCAAGGAGTTCAGCCACAAACGTTACCCCAGGAGCGGGTAAGATTTTCACAAACACTGTACTACAGAACTGTAGGATACTTGGCTAAGGGGATTCCTCTGATGTACTGGTTAGCATTAATTTTAAATTTGTGGGTTGTTTTTTCCCCCTGGAACACGCTGGCATGACTCTGTCTAGATAAATAACTTGTTCCCTTCACAAAGTGCCCAGGAAATTACAAGGAAAAGGAGAACACATAAAGGCCTTTTTTTTGAGAATAGCAGTGTATTTGTATTTGTGTACTGCATATCTCTATCTTTACTTGAGGTGTTCCGTTTTTGTAAAATCTCAAAGAAAAAAAAAAACTTTCCATATAATAACAGAAAGAATATGCTTTAAAAGGACACTGTGAAGCTGGAGATTCCTTGGATTG
This sequence comes from Bombina bombina, assembly GCF_027579735.1. Classification (NCBI taxonomy): domain Eukaryota; kingdom Metazoa; phylum Chordata; class Amphibia; order Anura; family Bombinatoridae; genus Bombina; species Bombina bombina. The sequence goes on along the minus strand of NC_069507.1, from coordinate 18,422,283 downwards.
GTTGAACTTATGGAATTTGTTTATTGTTGATTCAAAGGTTAAAAGTCTTGGATGGCTGGTATATATAGCTGGTCCTGCGGCCAGACAGTTTAATGTTGTCAGAATTAGGAATACTTTTTTCTCCATATGTTCTAATCATAGGCCATTGGAAATTTATATGCTACATGTGTGTTTAATATGAGAGAGATTTTCTCCTGTCTATTAATCATTTGTATAAGCTTATCTGTGATATTAGTAGTATTACAGCCCTACATAGGTCCAGAGTTTAATTAGCAAAATCTATTGCCCCTGGTTGGAATATAGATAGAGCAGGCTCTTTCCTTCTTTTCTTTTTCCTTTCCTTTTCTACCCAACACTCCCCCAAAATGCCTGCCAAATCTAGAGAAAGGGGGTTGACACGAGCTCTGACTTAGGTGAAACTTCTGTAACAGGAAATGATAATCAGACATTATTAACGCAGTTTAGTAACCTTTTCTCACCTCAGTTTGAGATAATTAAAAAGGAGCTAAATGGTATATCAATAGAACTCAGCACCCTCAATCTGGAAATGAAACAATTCGCCTCCAGAATAGAGGAGGCTGAAAACAGAATATCAGACTTTAAGGATACAATTATTAAGCAAGAAAATATGCTAGCTAAGCAACAGTCTCAAATTCAGAATATGGAGTTACGTCTGGAGGAACAAGAAGATCGCTCCAGACGCAATAATATTAGGATACTAGGTATCCCTGAAACTCCAGAAAATGATAACTTAATTGAGCTTACTTCTTCAATATTACCTAAAGCTCTAGGGTTCCCCCCACATGTTTTACCTTTGTCCATTGAAAGAGCACACAGAATAGGACCCAAAAGATACATAGAAAATGGCTCAGTCAGAAATAGGTTATATATATTCAAATTATTGAAATTCCAAGATAAAATTGAAATATTGAGACTATACAGGAAATTTGATACTTTTACTATTGATGATAAGAAAGTTTTGTTGTTTCAAGATTTTTCCAATGAGACCGTACAAAAAAGGAAAGCCATGTCTCCTTTGCGCACAATACTGATTAACAAAGGTATAAATGCCCGCTTGATATACCCTGCTAAAATTATAGTGAATGAAAATGGTAACAAGATTGTATTTTCTAAGGCTGCTAAAGTAAAAGATTATATTGAATCTAGAGAAGGATAGATGATGTTTAAATAGTATCTTATCAATCAAGATGGAGTCTTTTAATTGCTTTGTCAAGCTGGTTTATTTTGTATGGACTGCGTGTTTCCCTTTTTTTTTTTCTTCTCCCGCTCGCCGCTCCGCCCCCCCTCTCTCGCCCATGGTAAGAGTAACACGAGAAGAACTGGTAGTACAGAAATTAGGGAATATAGAGTATTTAAACACCTAAGAGGGAAGGTTGATGGCATGGTAATAGATCTAGTAAACAGATTAAAATCTCCATCCTATCAACAAACATGTTTGATAAAATAGATAATCTCAAGATCCTTTCTTGGAATATGGGAGGCATTACCAACCCAATAAAACGGAAACTTATAATTAAAAAATTAGGCCTTCAAAATCCAAGTATAGTATTCTTACAGGAAACATATTTAAAGAACACTGAAATCCCCAAATTGAGATCTAGGTGGGTAGGAGAAGTAATAGCTACACCATGTAAAAATAGGAAATTAGGTGTCGCTATTCTCATAAATAAAAATCTATCATATCAAATTATACAATGCGAATTAGATCCTGAGGCAAGATATATCCTACTACAAATACAAATTGATGGAATAAAATTAGTCCTTTGTAATATATATGCATCTAATGTTTTTTCCAAAACATTTTGGGAAAAGATTAAGAGTAAACTATTTCCATTTGTAGTAGAAAAATTGGTGATAGGGGGCGATTTTAATCTTTCACTTTGCCCAGAGATAGACAGATTCTCCAAAAAAAATCTTGCTTTACATAATAAACATGTTAAATATATGAAAAATTTTTGTTATCATTTAAAAGTATTTGATGTTTGGAGACTGTATAATCCCGGCCTGCACACTTACACCTGTGAGTCCAAAACTTACAAGACATTCTCTAGAATTGATTTTATATTAATTTCAGAATCTCTCTCCCTACAAAAAATGGAGCCCTCTATTGGGGATATAGTTGTTTCGGACCATGCGATCGTCTCGCTATCATTTCAATCGCTAGTAAATTCAGCAAAAGGAAACGCTAGCATTGTCTTCCCACATTATTTGTATAAAAATATAAGATTTAAGTTATGGCTAAAAGAGAAATGGAAAGATTATTGTACTTTTAATATATCATATTTTCAAAAAATTGAAACTTTCTGGGAAGCCTCTAAAGCTTTTTTAAGAGGCGAAATAAAATCTTACATGTGCAAGAAGAAGCAGAAAGACAATGCTAGAGAATCCCAATTAGCTAAACAAGTTAGAAATAGTTATAGGAAATATGTGTGTGATCCAAATAGTGTTTACTGGGAAAGGTATCGGAACGCCAGACAGGAAAGAGATCTGTTTTTTAAACAGAAATCTTTAGAAGAGGAGACTAAATTGAATTTACGTTTCAAAGGATATTATGGATGTTCAGCTAAACATCTTGCAAATTTAGTAAAATGTAGAAAAAAGAAAAATCTTATATTAGCCATTAGGGATCAAGATAAGAGATATACTGAACTGGCAGATATTAGTAAGGTCTTCTTTATTTATTACCAAGAGCTATATACTCGAAGTTGTAATCACAAACAGAATCAAGAGAAGTTTTGGTCACAAGTAAAAATCCCTTGAGTAGCAGAAAATCTTCTTGAGAATCTTAATGCACCTATTACAGCTAAAGAAATAGGGGACGCAATTGAGAAAACTAAACTAAATAAAGCTGCTGGCCCAGACTGCCTCCCGGCAGAATACTATAAAATTCTAGAGGAAGAAATCACACTTTCTCTTGAAAAATTCTATAATAACTATTTTATCAATAGTAATCCACCTTCAGAATATTTCGTAGCGGCTAATATCTCATTAATCCCTAAAAAAAGATAAAGATTTAGAGGATCCAGCTTCCTATAGACCTATTTCGGTCCTCAATGTAGACTATAAGATTTTGACTTCTATATTGGCATCTAGATTAATGAAATGCCTTGATCAAAGTATACACCCCGATCAGTCGGGATTTATGGCCTTAAGGAATCCATCTAAAAACATGCGGAAAATTATTACTCTTTTAGATTATATTTGGAGTTTAAAAAAAGGTACTTGTAAAGATTTTAAAAATGACATGGCATTATTAACTCTTGATGCAGTTAAGGCATTTGACTCTATTGAATGGGATTATTTATTTCAAACGCTGGAAAAGTTTGGATTTAAAAACCAATTCGTGCAGTGTGTGCGTAATATCTATCAGAGTCCGATATCTTATTTGTTGATCAATAACTCTTTAACACCTGGGATAAGACTTAAAAAAGGTACTAGACAAGGGTGTCCATTATCCCCCCTCCTTTTCAACCTAGCATTAGAACCGCTGGCTATATGGCTAAGGGAAGTGCTGGAAGGGATTTCTATAGGTGGAACGGTGCTTAAAATCTTTTTATATGCAGACAACCTTTTAATTAGTTTGTATAATACACCCAAGTCTATCCCTAAAGTATTAGAGTGTTTAGATCTTTTTAGTTCTTTCTCAGGATATAAAGTAAATTATAATAAAAGTGAAATAATGTGGATCGATAAAATCAGCCCGAAGATAGTTAATACACCATTTAAAGTAGTTGACTCTCTAAGATATTTAGGGATTCTTTTACATAGAAATCCAGAAAAGTGGTATGATCTTAATTTTCAGCCACTGTTGCAGAAAATTTTTACAGATTTGAAACTATGGGCTGTTTTTCCGCTTTCAATATCTGCCAAGATCAGCCTTATAAAGACAATTATCTTTCCACGATTACTTTTTCCATTACAGAATTTACAAAAAAGAAGATCTGAGGAAATTAAACTCAAGCTTCTCGCAATTTATCTGGCGCGGAAAGAACAAATCACGAATTGCGTTAGAAAAACTGATGCAAACTCACGAATTCGCGGGACTAGCATTACCTAATATAAAATTGTATAATCTGGCTGCCTTGGGAAAAATTGCGTTAGACTGGCTTGCTGAAACAAGCTGGTTTTCCACTAAGGATATTGAAAATTTTTTAGTTTTCCCATTTTCAGTTAAAGCTTTATTACACGTTCAGATTAAAGATTTGACTAGTAATATTAAGAGTCTAAACTCGGTTAAAAATATAATTCAAGCTTGGCAAAATCTATGCTCTATTATAGGCCTGGATTACTCTTTTTCGGAATATTTACCCTTAATAGGTAACCCTGAATTTACTCCTGGGATTAATAAGAAGGTATTTAGAGTTTGGTCTACGAAAGGATTGAAGTCAGTATATCAATTTTTTATAGAAGGTGAAGGAATAATTTCCTTTGATAGCTTAAAGAGACAGTTTGATCTCCCGAGCAATAATCTGTTTCCATACCTACAAGTATGTCATTACATCAAATTTAAGAATTGGGATGGTGGCGGGGCGGTCGCATGGTTTGAAATAAGACCCAGTATCACCATCACTGGAGTTAAGGCCCCTTCCCAAAGTAATACATGGATAGAAAATCTCCATGGTAAATGGAGTTTAGTGACTCCGGGGATTGATCAAGAAACAATTAGGGTTAGTTGTAAAATAGTTAATAAATGCAGGATACCAATGAGCTGGAAAGAGAGCCATATGAAACTTATTAACAACTTTTATTGTAGACCTCTAAAATTGTCTAAAATGTTTACTAGTCAAACTTTCTCTTGTCCACAATGTCTTTATATTAATGCAGACATTTTACATATGTTCTTTGGGTGCCCCAAGGCCGGACAATTCTGGAAGAAGGTCGCTTATTGGATTAACAATATTTATAAACTAAAGATCTGCTTAGATGCAGATTGTATTTTTTTCCTCAATTATGCCAATCAGGATGTATTACTACAGAAAAAAATTCTAAATATAATTATTTTGTTGGTTAGACAATTGATAGTGAAAAACTGGAAAGCTAATAAAATGCCTGATTTTTCAGTGTTCATTAAGGAAATCCAGATGCATATAATGTATGAGTCTTTTCATCTTAGAGAAGCAGGAGAAAAGGAAGTAAGGAAATTCTTATTAGGATGGCTGCCGATAATCAAGACATACTCGGAAAGTATTCAAAAGTCTATATTATATCCATTTTTTTAGTTCAGAGTGTTTCTGTGATTTGGCGATATTAGGTGAATTTCCAGCAGAATGGATTAGGAATTACAGAGACATGTAACATGTTACTTTCAAGTGGTGTGGTGGACCGAACTCTGTCCCTAGATTAGTACAGTGGGAGCGTGAAGGGGGAGCGGAGCTCGTGAGAAAGACGGTAACTTCCTTTTTTTTTTTTCTTCTTCTCTCTCTCCCTTCCCCCATTTTCTTATTTTTTGATTTTCCTTCGTTTTTTTATATTTTGTGTGTTAAGATAAAAAGTGCTTCAGTGTAAAAGTAGAAAAATTTGAAAGATTTTTTTCTCAGTATGCAGCATATGTTCATAAGGTAATGAAGAGACTAGGTATTTTGTTTCAGTTTTATTAAACTACTGAGATAAGTTCTCTTATATAAGGAAGACATATAAGTTCATGTACTGTGAAGGTTTATAACATATGTAATAGATGTTAATTTTTTGTATTTTGCCAAAATTGAAAGGGATGGTAAAATGCCTGGTATGTTTTTTTTTTTTTTTTTGCTTTTATGTTCTCTTCATGGCTGCACAATATTTAACACCCTGCAAGGTATTCTTATTTTTGTAATATGTTTTAAGTTGATACTGTGTGTTGTTTTTCTTTTACACTGTTGGCACATATAAATAAATAATTAAATTTTTTTTAAAAAAACAGAAAGAGCAGAGATTTGTTCCTTCAAAGTACTTGCAGACAAACCTTTATCCAACCTATCCTGAAATTCTAGGAATTCTACAAGAATGCCAAGAGAATTTATGAGAAGAACACCATGAAATATTGCTTTTCCAAACCCGATAATAAATCTTCCTTGAAACAGACTTACGAGCCTGTAGGAATTTATTAATCACTGAGTCAGAGAAACCTCTATGACTAAGCACTAAGCGTTCAATCACCATACCTTCAAATTTAGCGATTTGAGATCCTGATGGAAAAAAGGCCCTTGAGACACAAGGTCTGGTCCTAACTGAAGTGGCCAAGGTTGGCAACTTGACATCCGCAAACCAAAATCTGTGAGGCCATGCTGGTACTATGAGAAACACATGTGATTGTTCCATTATGATCTTGGAGATCACCCTTGGAAGTAGAACTAAAGGTGGAAAGATGTAAGCAGGTTGGTAAGACCAAGGAACTGCTAACGCATTCACCATCTCCGCCTGAGGATCCCTGGACCTGAAAGATACCTGGAAAGTTTCTTGTTAAGATGGGATGCCATCAGATTTATTTCTGGAAGATCCCACATCTGTACAATCTGACAAAATTCATCTGGATGGAGAGACGACTCCCCTGAATGTAAAGTCTAATGGCTGAGATAATCCGCTTCCCAATTGTCTACACCCGGGATATGTATTGCTGAAATTAGACAGGAGTTGAATTCTGCCCAAGAAAGTATTCAAGATACTTCTTTCATCACTAAAGGACTGTGAGTCCCACCCTGATGATTGACATATGTCACAGTTGTGATATTGTCTGTCTAAAAATGAAGGAATGATTCTCTATTTAGTAGAGGCCAAGCCTGAAGAGCCCTGAAAATAGCACAGAGTTCTAAAATATTGATTGGTAATTTCGCCTCTTGAGGATTCCAAACCCCTTGTGCTGTCAGAGACCCCCAGACAGCTCCCCAACCTGTGAGACTTGCATCTGTTGAAATCACAGTCCAGGAAGGACAAACAAAGGAGACCCCTTGAACAATAAGATGATGGTTTAACCACCAAGTCAAAGAGAGTTGAATGTTGGGATTTAAGAATTTTAGTTGTGATATCCGAGTATAATCCCTGCACCATTGATTCAGCATGCCAAGCTGCAGAAGTCTCATATGAAAATGAGCAAAGGGGATTGCGTCCGATGCTGCAGTCATGAAACCTAAAACTTCCATGCACATAGCCACTGAAGGGAATGATCCAGACTGAAGGTTTTCGACAGGCAGAAACCAATTTAATTTGTCTCTTGTCTGTTAAAGACAGAGTCATGGACACTGAATCTATCTGGAAACCTAAAAAGTTGACCCTTGTCTGAGGAATCAAGAAACTCTTTGGTAAATTGATCATCCAACCATGTTTTTGAAGAAACAACACAAGTTGATTTGTGTGAGAATCTGCTAAATGAAAAGATTGAGCCAGTACCAAGATATCGTCCAAATAAGGAAACACCACAATACCCTGCTCTCTGATTACAGATAGAAGGGCACCTAGAACCTTGGAAAAGATTCTTGGAGCTGTCGCTACACCAAATGGAAGAGCAACAAATTGGTAATGCTTGTCAAGAAAAGAGAATCTCAGAAACCGATAGTGGTCTAGATGAATCAGAATGTGAAGATATGCATCCTTTATGTCTATTGTGGACATATAATGACCTTGCTGAACAAAAGGCAGAATAGTCCTTATACTCACCATCTTGAAAGTTGGGACCCTTACAAAGCAATTCAAAAATTTCAGATCCAAAACTGGTCTGAATAAATTTTCCTTGTTCGGGACAATGAATAGATTTGAATAAAACCCTAAACCCTGTTCCAGAAGTGGAACTGGTACAATTACCCCTGAAAGCTCCAGATCCGAAACACACTTCAGAAAGGCCTGAGCTTTCACAGGATTTGTTGGAATGTGAGAGAGAAAAAAACCTTCTCACAGGAGGTCTTATTCTGAAACCTATTCGATACCCTTGAGAGACAATATTCTGAATCCAATGATTCTGAATGGAACCTGCCCAAACGTCTTGAAATATTTTCAATCTGTCCCCCACCAGTAGAACTGGATTGAGGGCCGCACCTTCATGCAGTTTTGGGGGCTGGCTTTGGTTTCTTAAAAGGCTTGGATTTATTCCAACTCAAAGATGGCTTCCAATTGGAGCCAGAGTCCTTAGGGGAAGGAGTGGTTTTCTGTTCTCTATTCTGACGAAAGGAATGAAACCAATTAGAATCTCTAGTTTTAACCTTAGATTTTTTGTCCTGGGGCAAAAGAACTCCCTTCCCCCAGTAATAGTGGAAATAATAGAATCCAACTGAGAACCAAACATTAACTTGGAATGATAGAGATAGTAACCTAGATTTAGATACCATTTCAGCATTCCATGACTTTAGTCATAAAGCTCTTCTAGCTAAAATAGCCAAAGACATATTTTTAACATCAATCTTAATTATATCAAAAATAGCATCACAGAGGAAATGATTAGCATATTGAAGCAAACGAACAATGCTAGACAAATCAGAATCTTTTTCCTGTTGTGCTAAGCTATCCAACCAAAAAGTTGATGCAGCCGCAACATCAGCCAAAGAAATGGCTGGCCTGAGAATATAGCCAGAATGTAAATAAGCTTTCCTAAGATAAGGTTCAATTTTCCTATTTAAAGGATCCTTAAAGGAAGTGCTATCTTCCATAGGAATAGTAGTACGCTTGGCAAGAGTAGAAATAGCCCCATCAACCTTAGGGACTTTTTCCCAAAACTTTAAATTAGCCACTGGCAAAGGGTACAACCTTTTAAACCTAGAAGAAGGAGCAAAATAAGTACCAGGCTTAAACCATTCTTTAGCAATCACATCAGAAATAGCATCAGGAACAGGAAAAACCTCAGGAGCAATCACAGAAGGTTTATAAACAGAATTTAAATGTTTACTGGATTTGTTATCAAGAGGACCAGACTCCTCAATATCCAAAGTAATCAATACTTCTTTCAACAAAGAATGAATATACTCAATCTTAAAAAGATAAGTTGATTTATCAATGTCAATGTCTGAAGCAGAGAGATCCTCATCGGAAGTGGATATATCAGTATGTTGTCGATCATTACAAAATTCATCAGTATCATGAGAAGTTTTAAAAGACCTTTTACGTTTATTAGAAGGCGGAATAGCAGACATAGCCTTCTGTATCGCATCAGTAATATAATTTTTCATATCAACAGGGATATTATGTACATTAGATGTTGAAGGAACAACAGATACTGTACTAGTACTAATAGAAACATTTTTTGCATGCAAAAGCTTATCATGACAACTGTTACATACATCTCAGCTAGATTACAACAGATACACTTAGCTTTGGTAGAACTGTGTTCAGGCAGCAGGGTTCCTACAGCAGCTTCTGAGACAGGATCAGATTGTGACATCTTGTAAAATGTAAAAGAAAAAAAATAACATTTAACAAAAAAATCTTATTTCCTCATATAGCAGATTACAGGAATGGGAAAGAATGCAAATGCTAAAATAGGCAAAAAAGCAAATAGCATAGCCATCTGAGCATAAAGAAGGCAAGGAGCATATAGGAAGTGGGGTAAAATAAAACAAAAAATCTTGGTGCCAAGTATGACGCACGATGCAAAAGGAAGTATAAAAAAAATATTTTGGCGCCAACAAACATCCGGAAATGACACAACTTGCGTCATAACAGACGCAACTTCGTGGCAAACAACCTTGTGTCAACTAAGACACAGGAAATGACTAACTTGGGTCATCATAGATGCACATTCACGGCAAAAAATTCTCGCGCCAAGAATGACGCAATAAATGACAGCATTTTGCGCCCTTGCAAGCCTAAATTTGCCCGTGAATTTTAAAGAAACAAGTCAAATTGGAAAAAAGACTAAACCCTAGGTAAGAAAATATTAAAAAATTACTTCCTAAAACATGATTCCCATACTGAAACTGCTATACTGCAAAGGGAAATATACATGGACCTGACTCATGGCAAATATAAGTAAACATATATTTAGAACTTTATATAAATACATAAAGCGCCAACCGTAGCTGAGAGTGTCTTAAATAATGATACATACTTACCGAAAGACACCCATCCACATATAGCAGATAGCCAAACCAGTACTGAAAACTATCAGCAGAGGTAATGGTATAAGAGTATATCGTCGATCTGAAAAGCATACCCCCCAACTGTCCCGATTTTCGCGGGACAGTCCAGATTTTAGGGGTCTGTCCCTCTGTCCCGAGTTGCTCCAGGCATTTTTAAAAAAAAATAAAAAAATTTTTTTTAATTCTATTGGGCCCATACTCAGAAGCAGCTGGCTTTGCTCTCACATGGTTAGATAAATGTTATATTCCCTATGGAAAAGGAATGGTGTGTGGGTTAAGCAGGAGTAAGAAGGCTGTATACACTCTGAGCACGGGTAATGGTGACCACGGGTGATGATGTCTAACCCCTGGTGATAATACTAGCATGCCTTCAGTTTTATACAATGAGCAGTGCTAATACCAGGGTAACGAACAGTGGCAGCCGCAGACTGCCAGCTAATGTGCTTGCCAACCCCAGGACCCCATACAATGAATTACAGATACCCATATATGATGTAGTGTGTGTGTCTATCAGTATCCATAACTGTGTGTGTGTATCTGTATGTATAAGTTTATGCTATGTAGTGTGTGTGTATCTGCATGTATAAATGTAAGCTATGTAGTGTGTGTATGTGTATCTGCATGTATAAGTGTATGCTATGTAGTGTGTGTATGTGTATCTGCATGTATAAGTGTGTATCTGCATGTATAAGTGTATGCTATGTAGTGTGTGTGTGTCTGCATGTATAAGTGCATACTATGTAGTGTCTGTGTATCTGCATGTATAAGTGTATGCTGCATGTATAAGTGTATGCTATGTAGTGTGTGTGTGTATCTGCATGTGTAAGTGTATGCTATGTAGTGTGTATGTATCTGCATGTATAAGTGTATGCTATGTAGTGTGTGTGTATCTGCATGTGTAAGTCTATACTATGTAGTGTCTGTGTATCTGCATGTATAAGTGTGTATCTGTATGTATAAGTGTGTATGCTATGTAGTGTGTGTGTGTGTCTGCATGTGTAAGTGTATGCTATGTAGTGTGTATGTATCTGCATGTATAAGTGTATGCTATGTAGTGTGTGTGTATCTGCATGTATAATTGTATGCTATGTAGTGTGTGTGTATCTGCATGTCTAAGTGTATGCTATGTAGTGTGTGTGTATCTGCATGTATAAGTGTATGCTATGTAGTGTGTGTGTATCTGCATGTATAAGTGTATGCTATGCAGTGTGTGTGTATCTGCATGTATAAGTGTATGCTATGTAGTGTGTGTGTGTGTATCTGCATGTGTAAGTGTATGCTATGTAGTGTGTGTGTATCTGCATGTATAAGTGTATGCTATGTAGTGTGTGTGTATCTGCATGTATAAGTGTATGCTATGTAGTGTGTGTGTGTGTATCTGCATGTGTAAGTGTATGCTATGTAGTGTGTGTGTGCGTATCTGCATGTGTAAGTGTATGCTATGTAGTGTGTGTGTGCGTATCTGCATGTATAAGTGTATGCTATGTAGTGTGTGTGTATCTGCATGTATAAGTGTATGCTATGTAGTGTGTGTGTATCTGCATGTGTAAGTGTATGCTATGTAGCGTGTGTAGTTGCCTGTATAAGTGTATGCTATGTAGTGTTTGTGTATCTGCATGTGTAAGTGTATGCTATGTAGTGTGGGTGTGTGTATCTGTATGTATAAGTGTAAGCTAGGTAGTGTGTGTGTATCTGCATGTGTAAGTGTGTGTGTATCTGCATGTGTAAGTGTATGCTATGTAGTGTGTATGTATCTGCATGTATAAGTGTATGCTATGTAGTGTGTGTGTATCTGCATGTATAAGTGTATGCTATGTAGTGTGTGTGTGTGTATCTGCATGTGTAAGTGTATGCTATGTAGCGTGTGTAGTTGCCTGTATAAGTGTATGCTATGTAGTGTTTGTGTATCTGCATGTGTAAGTGTATGCTATGTAGTGTGTGTGTGTATCTGCATGTATAAGTGTATGCTATGTAGTGTTTGTGTATCTGCATGTATAAGCAGGACCGTCTTTAACACAGGGCAAAAGGGGCAGTTGCCCTGGGCCCAGTCTTTGTTGAGGGGCCCAAGAGTCCTTAAAAAAAAAATTATTTTTTTTTTAGTTCATGCCAGACTGCTGATATCATGTGACATGGGACATACACACAGTCAGTCCTAATATTGTCACAGTCAAAAGTTCTCTGCTTATATTTATTTGTGAGAAACTGTGCCAGACCGTGCCAATGTCATGTGACATTCCAAGCTAGTGCCATGTGCTGTTTTAGATGTGCACTGTGCAGCACTGGATGCTAAGCCCTAACTAGGCATCCAGTCAATCCAACTGCATCAGAAAAGGTCCTGCTGGGGTTACCACTGTTACCAGATAACTGCTCTGGTGGTGGGGATTGTTTCTGGGTAGGGCTCACTATAGGCGCATGCAGCAGAAAGCTGGAGTGGCAGGCACGTGAGGATTTGAGCATCTGTGCAGCTGCACACACTGCTCTCTTTAGTCTTGAGGCTGTGTGACTCGTCTGTATCCATGCAGCCTTGGGCAGACAGCATCCAGTCTGCTGGTCCCCTTAGCCCTGCTCTTTCTGCTGTGGCTCTAAGATCAACTAGCTGAAGTTTGTAAGGAAAACAGTGCTTTGTAGAAAGGTGTCAGTGGGAAGAATAAGTGAGTGTACACATGCCCCTCCCCCATGCAGCATTGTCTAGTGCAGGATGAGAGGGAACTTGTTCCTAGCAAAGTAGTGACATGTGCTGCTGTGGCTGATGTATAGTATCATGCTGATACTTCACACATTAAGGTAAGGTTTATTTTTATAGTTTTTATTTCTCTCTGTTTCAGATTTTACAGCTTCCCATAGTAGTTCTACTGTTCCAGTCAGTAAACTTATATCTGTCTGCACCTCTATGCTTCCACCTCAGTCTTTACCTTGCTTTGCTCCTGTTGGCTGCCCTAAATCTCTTTAACCAGCTAACCTCACACCAGAATCACATTCAAAAGCATATTAAATTAATCCAGAGTGGAGGAATTTATATATTTATTTACTAGTTATTAGTACTGCTTAGGTCCAGTTTCACATATTGCAATTTTTTTTTTTTAATGATTAGCCCAGCAGTGGATGATCCACTGCTGGGCTAATGATTTTAAAAAATATATAAAATAAATTGATTTAGTTGTTTTTTGGGATGTTGGGGTGGAGAGCGAAATTGCATGGTGGGGGGGTGGGGTGGGGGCCAAGAAAATGTTTGCCCAGGGTCCAGTCAGTATTAAAGACGGCCCTGTGTATAAGTGTATGCTATGTAGTGTGTGTGTATCTGCATGTATAAGTGTATGCTATGTAGTGTGTGTGTATCTGCATGTATAAGTGTATGCTATGTAGTGTGTGTGTGTGTGTGTGTGTGTATCTGCATGTGTAAGTGTATGCTATGTAGTGTGTGTGTATCTGCATGTATAAGTGTATGCTATGTAGTGTGTGTGTGTGTATCTGCATGTGTAAGTGTATGCTATGTAGCGTGCTACTGTGCATTTTTGCTGACTTTAAAGGCCAGAATCTAGAATATTAATGGGGAATGCAGAGAGCAGTTATTATTAAATGTCCAATTAAGATAAAAATATTTAGCAATGTCTTTGCAAAGGCTAATTAAATACAGAGCTCACATAGCCATACCAGTGGTTTGAGCTTGTGTTTGATTTGCTGCCTAAGTGTATTAAAATATATGACTTTATTTAGAATTTTATTTATATTACTTTGGTCTTATGATTTTTTAAGCCCCGCCCACCACATTTCATTTTTTTTGCCGGGGGGTCCCTCTTTTGAATTTTGAAATGTTGGGAGGTATGGAAAAGGGAGGTAGGAGATTAATCCCTATGACCAATAACAGAGAACCCTTGAAAAGATTTCCTGCGAGAGAAACCATAAAAATCAATAGGTGATACTCTCTTCACATCCCTCTGACAAACACTGTACTCTGAGAGGAACTGGACTTCAGAATGCTTAGAAGCGCTTATCATAGAAGAAAAAAAAAAAAAAAACAAGCACAAACTTACTTCACCACCTCCATAGGAGGCAAAGTTTGTAAAACTGAATTGTGGGTGTGGTGAGGGGTGTATTTATAGGCATTTTGAGGTTTGGGAAACTTTGCCCCTTTTGGTAGGATTGTATATCCCATACGTCACTAGCTCATGGATTCTTGTCAATTACATTAAAAAATACTAAATTGCAAAAAATAACAAACACTAAATTATGAAAAATAACAAATGAAATTATCCAAAATAAAAACAATTACACCTAATCTAATAGCCCTATCAAAATAAAAAAGCCCCCCCAAAATAAAAAAAAACCCTAGCCTAAAATAAACTACCAATAGCCCTTAAAAGGGCCTTTTGTAGGGCATTGCCCTAAAGAAATCTGCTCTTTTACCCTTAAAAATAATACAAAGACCCCTCAACAGTAAAACCCACCACCCAACCAACCCCCCAAAATAAAAAAAAACTAACTCTAAAAAAACCTAAGCTACTCATTGCCCTGAAAAGGGCATTTGTATGGGCATTGCCCTTAAAAGGGCATTGTGCTCTTTTTCATTTCCCTGAAAATGGCATTTAGCTCTTTTAAGAATGCCCAAACCCTAATCTAAAAATAAAACCCACCCAACAAAAGTTTAAAAAACCTAACACTAACCCCCGATGATCCACTTACAGTTTCTGAAGTCCGGGCATCCAGGCGGCGAAGTCTTCATCCAGGCGGCGAGGTCTTCATCCATTCAGTCGTCGTCTTCTATCTTTATCCTGGCGGCGCGGAGCGGGTCCATCCTGAAGACATCCACCGCGGAGCATCCTCTGCATACAGTCGCCACCGTATACTGGATCTTCAATGCAAGGGACGCGATTCAAAATGGCGTCCCTTGCATTCCTATTGGCTGATTTGATTCTTGAAATTCAAATCAGCCAATAGGATGAGAGCTACTGAAATCCTATTGGTTGCTCAAATCAGCCAATAGGATGATAGCTACTGAAATTCTTTTGGCTGATTTGAATAGCCAATAGAATTCAGTAGCTCTCATCCTATTGGCTGATTTGAACAGGAATAGGAATACAAGCAAAGCCATTTAGAATCGCGTCTCTTGCATTGAAGATCCAGTATACGGCGGCGACCGTATGAAGAGGATGCTCAGTACCGGATGTCTTAAGGATAGACCCGCTCTGCGCCGCCTTGATGAAGATAGAAGACGCCGCCTGGATGGATGAAGACCTTGCCGCCTGGATGAAGACTTTGCCGCCTGGATGTCCGGACTTCAGAAACTGTAAGTGGATCTTCAGGGTAAGTGTTAAGTTTTTTAAACTTTTGTTGGGTGGGTTTTATTTCTATATTAGGGTTTGGGTATTCTTAAAATTGCTAAATGCTCTTTTCAGGTCAATAAAAAAGAGCAGAATGCCCTTTTAGGGGCAATGCCCATACAAATGCCCTTTTCAAGGCAATGGGTAGCTTAGGTTTTTTTTAGAGTTAGGTTTTTTTATTTTGGGGGGTTGGTTGGGTGGTGAGTTTTACTGTTGGGGGTCTTTGTATTTTTTTTTACAGGTAAAAGAGCTGTTTAACTTAGGGCAATGCCCTACAAAAAGGCCCTTTTAAGGGCTATTTATAGTTTATTGTAGGCTAGGGGTTTTTTTATTTTGGGGGGGCTTTTTTATTTTGATAGGGCTATTAGATTAGGTGTAATTGTTTTTATTTTGGATAATTTCGTTTGTTATTTTTCGTAATTTAGTGTTTGTTATTTTTTGTAATTTAGTATTTTTTATTTTGTGTAATTTAGTATTTTTTATTTTGTGTAATTGTAGATTTAATTTATTTTAGTAGTGTTAGGTTTTTTTAATGTGTAATTTAATTTATTTAATTGCTAGTTATTTTAATTTTAGTCTAATAGTTATGTTAGTTTAATTTAATCCCAGGTAATTTTTATTTATTTTAAGATAGGGATCTTGTCATTTTAATTTAAAGTTAGGGGGTTGTTAGGTTTAGGGGGTTAATAGTTTAATTTAGTTTTTTGCTATGTGGGAGGTTGTCGGTTTAGGGGTTAATAGGTTTATTTAGTGGCAGTGATGTGGGAGGCCAGAGAATTAGGGGTTAATAACTTTATTTAGTGGCGGCGATGTCGAGGAGCGGCGGAATAGGGGTTAATATCTTTAGTATAGTGTGGGCGATGTTGGGGTGCGGGGGAATAGGGGTTAATAAGTTTATTATAATGGCAGCAATGTCGGTGAGCGGCGGAATAGGGGTTAATAAATGTTATTAGTGGCAGCGATGTCGGTAACGGCAGATTAGGGGTTAATAGGTGTAATATAGTGTTTGCAATGCACGAGGGTGGCGGTTTAAGGGTTAATAGGTAGTTTATGGGTGTACTTTGTAACAGTTTAGTTATGAGTTTTGTGTAACAGTTCTGTTGCGCAAAACTCATAACTGCTGGTCTCAGATAGCGGAATGGATCGTGTCGGTATAGGCTGGAACGCAAGCTTTTTAGCCTCACCGCAAAACTTGTAATGGCAGCGCTATGGAAATCCCTGCAAAAACGTCATTTTTTGGAGTGCTGGATTGACGTTGCATTACAGGCTAAAATGCTTGCGGTACAGCTATACTGGCAAGACTCATAATGGCTGTAGTCCGGTTTTAACGCTGAAATGGCCATATTTCCAGCGTTAAAACCCGAATGCAAAACTTGTAATCTAGGTGATTTTTAGCAGTTGATAGTCAAAATGTGCAGATCTTGAATGATGTTTAACCATTTCATTGTTTCTCTTTCAGCAAATGTGTAAGTTTAGCTAAAAAAAAAAATATCTTTAGCAGGTGAAAGCCTTTACAATACTTTTAAAGGGACAGTGTAGCTCTTTAAACATAACTAACGTAGACAACAGTTTAGCAGTTTGAAAGACTCTCTCAAATCCTCAATGTCACTAGCAGAGCAATTCACGTTTTTTACATTTCTACATTTTAGCTATGTTATGTAAACATTTAACGTAATTCTTTAATTTTATGGATTTAATGCGATTTTCGTATACATAAATGCATAGTATAATTGAATTTTATTTTTTATTTAAATGTACACAGGTGAACCAGGGCTGTAGTGGAAAGTATATTTGGGCTCCTAAAAATGAGATTTAGATGTCTTGATTGTTCTGAAGGAGCCCTCCAATACAGCCCTAAGAAGGTGGCGAAGATCATTATAGCCTGCAGCGTCCTTCATAATATAGCCCAACAGTCAGGGATGCTGCAGGACATCCAAGTTCCCCCAGTCCTCCAAAGAGAGCAGGAGGATGGCGAAGAAGAGGGCCCATACCAGAATGAGGGGCTCAATGTCAGACAACATAATTAACCATCATTTTCAGAAGGTAAATACTAAGGTATATATAAGCATTGAGAAAATTATAGTTTTAGTTTAATGAAAGTATAATTGTGTGAACATGTTAGGATTGTTCAAGAAATTACTATATCAAAATATAAAATAATGTTTATAATCATAGGTAAATCATACATCATATGTCTCTGGCATTGACTTCTGTGATGACTTTGCCACCTAATTTTTAAAGACACTATCAGATGGTAAGTACACACAATGTATGGACCAAGACTGGGGGGGGGGGGAGTTGGGACACTGATTCATCATATGGCACACAATTAGGTTTAATTTATCATTCATTTTAGACATTGTTAGATTTTAGATAGTCTGCAAGGGATGAACGTGACAGATAGCAGATAAAGGGATACTTTGAAGCACATAGAATTGTCAAAAGTCATACATCAGAGGTTGAGTATGCACAATGTATGTGACTCAGCTTGATACTTGATTGTTGTAATAACATAACACAAAAGAGGCCACATAAGCTTATTAAGCTATTGCTAAGAAACCTTTAGGAAATAGTTAGTGTTAGGGGGGAGGGATGCAGAACTATGTACCACTATTATATATTTCATTTAAAAATTGTATTTTATATTAGGGAGATTTACTTCATCTAAAAACTGAAAGTGAAGAATACCAATGTGATATCATGTTTGTGGCATTGTTTTTCAACTGTGCTGACTTCAACAATAACATTGAAAGACACCTTCACATGGTAAGTGTACACAATGTGTGGAACAAGACATGGGGAGGCAGGATACATCCTATGTGAAACACTTATTTTTCCTCTTATTCCTTTATTTTAGATTGTATTTTAGACACAATCCTCTATTCGGAAAGTGAGGAATGTGACATATAATGCAGATAAAGTGATACTTGAACTACATACATCAGGTGAGTATGCACAATGCATGCTATTGAGAAAAAAACATTATAGGAAGAATAATGGTGGAATTATTTTTTAAAAATTGAATGTGTTTCACAATTAGTTATCACAATGTCCTATTTTATTACAATTTATTTTATATACATTCCCCCTACTTTGTGCAATAGAGGACACAGATTGTGACCGATCATAAAGATAAAGGGATACATTGCATCAGAAAATATTATTTCATAGGTGATATTTATGCATTTGACATTAAAAAGAGATTTGTATCCCACAGGAAATACATAATAAAAATTGCATTGACATTATCAAGTCACTACAAGCTAAAGTTAATGACTCTGAAGATAGGTCCCATCTCAATAATGTGAGGGTAGTAGAACTACCGGAGAACGGAGCCTTTGTGGACTTAATGACCTTTGCAGCGGTCACACTACCACAGTTAGTTGGGATTCAGACACAGGGAGATAAGGTCCAGGTAGAGAGGGCACATAGGGTAGGGCCTAGCAGAAATAAATGTGAGGGGAATAATCAACGTAGAATGGCCTCAATTAAATACTTAAGCTTCCAAGACAAAATAAACATAATGCGACACTATAAAAACAGCAACCCACTAATGATAAAACTAGACAAATTCTTCTCTTTCAGGATTTTTCAACTGAGAACTTGGCAAAAAGAAAGGAAATGGTCCCGTTCCGTACCGGGCTAATTAAAGCCGGTTTTAAAGCCACTTTGAGATATCCAGCTAGAATTATAGTTGAGGGTAGTGAGCGTCAACTTAAAAACAGCTATAGAAGCTAAAACTTTTTGCAGGGAGAATAATATCAAGGTGTAACTCTCCATAGACTAGTATAGAATATAAGTAGCCCTTAAAGCTTATAGGATGGCAGGATATAACTCGCAAAGATATGCAGGGTATAGTTTTATGTTTGTTTGTTTTTTGTTTGTTTTTTGGGGCTTGTTCCCTTTGTATTTTTATTTTTTGTTGTTTTGTGTGTTTTGGTTTCCCTTTTTTTCTTCTTCTTTCTCTCTCTCTCTGCCTGCCGCGTTCCCCCGGGGCCCACTCGGACCCCCTATAGGTACAGTTAAGGGAATTTGAAAATAATGTGCAGAAATTTAAAATTAATTTCATGGAATGTGGGTGGTATCACCTTCCCGATTAAATGAAAAAAACCTTTTTAAAGTTACTTAAAAAGCAAAATGCGGATATAATCTTTTTACAGGAACTCCACTTAAAAGATACGGAAATCTCTAAACTTAAAACAAATTGAATAGAGGAGATCATAATAACACCATGTATAGAGCGGAAGTGTGGAGTAGCAATACTCTTTAACAAAAAATTTCATATAATATAGTTAAAAAATATTTAGGCCCAGATGGATGCTATATAATTATACAGGTAGAAATCAAGAAAAAGATCTGGTCTTTGTGTAATATATATGGCCCACATAACAATGTATCCAGATATAGATAGATTTCAACAGAAAAACGTGCATAAATATTATAGAGAATTGAGAGTATTGGTGGAGCTCTGTAAAGCATTAAAACTTAAAGATGTATGGAGCTTACAAAACCCGGACAGCCAGAATTACACATTCGAATCTAAAACATACAGAAATTTTTCTCGAATAGATATGTTTTTACTAGAAGATAATGTCAGTATATGGCAGGGTTATAACACAATTATTATTTAAAATAAACCCTCAATCAATATGCATATAATAAGACAATACAATTAATAAAGAATTCAGAAATTTATGTTATTAAAAAACTATTAAAATATGCTATGCTGAGTTCATACAAGTTTACCTTATTCACAATAGAATTTCATTCAGTTAACACAATGAGATTCCAAGATATTTAATTGCTAACATTCAAGCAATACAATTTTAACAGTGCTTAGTTAAACAATAGGACAATATATATATATACTCTAATTGAAACACCAGAAGTTATATGTATATATATATATATATATATATATATATATATATATTCATATATTCTATATTTTGCACAGATAAATTACTTAGCATACAAAAAAAATAAACTTAACCCTATACAGGACTATGAATTTAAGCTAAAATACAAACTGCTCTCTTTAATCTATCAGTTGTAATTTAACTGTAGTGACTATGCATATATCTTATTTTAAAATATCACATGTAATTGCAATTTTTTTTTTTCTTCATACTTTACCCAGATAAACAATCGATATCCAATATTTCTCAACAGGAACAATCTCACCTCAGAATACCAAAATTGGGGATATTTGCATATGGAGAATAAAAAGTAGCTGTTTGCTTATAACTGCAGGGTTCAGCAAAAACGGTTTACCAGTCAAAGTTAGTCAGCAGCAGCCGCCTCTCTCTCAATGCTTGGGGTTAAATCATCTGATCTCACCCCTCCCCTTTTTTGATCAGTACCATCATAGGTGAGATTGGAAACGCCCAAACGGAAGCTTGTCTCGGATTGGATATCTGGGATATCTTATTGGATTGGCCCTGGGAAATTTATTTTTTAACAGCCAAAAGGCCTTCTGGCTGTAATTCTCACATCACAACACCGGGGGGGCAGCATGACAACAACACAGCAATACATTTTAATCATTTCTAACATTTAAACATATTTCTTTAAAATGTGTAATAAATGCCATAATTTCCTTACATTAATAAGTTATATGTTCATTTGTACTGGGCTAGGTCACAATATTTATTCTGATTATTTTAATATAAAATATAGTATGTTTTTAACATTATATTATATCAAAGCAATTTTACTGCTAATTATTCCAAAATGAATAGTATTTAAAAATCCTGATATATATATTCATACACATTCAGTGTGCTTCTTCCTGAATATATAAATTGATGTCCATGACCAATTGTTGTCTGCAACACAAAGAAATAATTGTTAGAAATGTTAAACATTCATATATCTATATTTGCAATGTTTATCAATCTCAGAAAATATTTTACTAATATGAACGCTATTTGTCCCTGCTTCTTAGGTCCACAAATATCTATATTCATATGCTTAAAAACACAGAGGCTAATACATTTTATGCTTTTTGTCTGAAGTATATTTTACTGGAACCTAAGTGCAAGTTATTTTAAACAGTGAAATTTGAAATTATAATGCAAGCCATGTGCTTTGGCTGTGTGTTACCTTCCCCCAGCCATATGTCTGCATTACGTATATTCAAGTGTCAGAGATTCAGTGAGCCATTGTGTTGTTATCACATGTGTCTGTTAGTATCTGTTTCTTTTCAAGTCACAAAGATTTGGGTGAGAGATTTCAGAGGACTTCTGAGCAATATCCTCCCCCACAGTACAGACCATTGACTCTACCAACCACATGTTTCCTGTAACTTAAGTACTATGCTTATCTTTGTTTGAAAAGATAATTTAGTTGTAAAAGAAATCCAGCTATTTCTCTGATATTGTGTCCATATATATCCTGGCATGGGCTTATCTATCTTAATCTGGTTCTCCTATGTCTTGTTTATCAGGAAGGGGAATCATTACGCTTGATCCAAGATTTATAACATGCACAGTAAACATGGTCATTTTGAAGCAATTTGCCTTTCCTTTTGAAATAGCTCAAATGTTATCTTATGTCTGATCTAAGACCAGGAATATATAGCTATATAGATTGACCCTCTCTCTGATCACCAAATGTCTTAGGGCCATGAGAAAAATTCAATCACCATCTGATGGGGACTTTAGCTTCACACCCCAGCAAGAAATTGTTCCTTTTTAAATGATCTCTCCAAAGACAACCCTGAAAGCAATTTCTTTTTAAGTGACTTTGTGACCCATCCTGTGCCATTTGCAGTTTTTAGAAACTAAATGAATTATTTGATGTACACAGCCACAGATCTATTGAATAATAATAAGTATACCTGTGTATATCATCTAATAATATTTCAAATACCTTGACAATGCGCCTGTTTCGATATATAAAATAAAATTTAAAGTGATAAATAATACAATAGTAAGTGCTAAAAATGCACAAATGTATATATATATTCCTGAAATCTATAAAGTGATCAACCTGAGATGCTAATATAACTCTAGTAGTAATTATATATTCCAGGATATGCAAAATAAGATGTAAGTGCAAAATTCATACAGCTATGACTATTGACTATTCATTTATAGCCATTAGCTGTAGTATAATTGTTGTAACAGTGCGTTAAAAGTGATTATCTAATGTTCCAACAAACATATAAATGACATAAAATAAAAAGAACATATCAGCTATCTTAATTTCAAAAGTAATCATTATAAACCTTGGAAAAAGACTATTCCTTACAACCAATTCTGTAGAATTCGTAGGAATTGCACAGAACTAGCTATGTATGATGAACAAACTCAGACATTAAAAGATAGATTTTTGGAGAGAAAATATCCCATGGAACTTGTAGAAGAAAGCTATATTAAGGCGAGGAAGAAAGATAGGTCAGAATTTTTCAAGGCCAACACAATCAATATAGAATATAGAGGGGACCATATGAATAAAAACAGAAACGAACATAAGAACATATGGTTCATTACACAATATAACAATAACCATAATGAGATTAAGAGTATACTTCAAAAATATTGGTTTATACTAAAAGGAGATCCTAGACTTAAAGGGACAGTATACACTCATTTCCATATAACTGCATGTAATAGACACTACTATAAAGAATAAGATGCACAGATACTGATATAAAAATCCAGTATAAAACTGTTTAAAAACGTACTTAGAAGCTCTCAGTTTAGCTCTGTTGAAAAGGTAGCTGGAAAGCCCACTGCGAGTGGCAAATAAGACACTCCCCCCCTCCCCCTTCTTTTGCATATGAAAAGACCCTTATCACAAACAGGAGCAAGCTGGAGAAGGTAGCTGACGGTATTCACATAAAACTTTGGGGCTTGGTTAGGAGTCTGAAAATCAGAACAATGTTATTTAAAAATAAGCAAAACTATATACATTTAAAAAAAAAAAAACTTTATGGGCTATATAAATAGATCATCTACAAAACATTTATGCAAAGAAAAAATGAGTGTATAATGTCCCTTTAAAGATCTCATAAAAGAGTCTCCAGTTTACACTTTTAGAAGGGCTCCGACCCTCAAAAATAAATTAGCCCCAAGAAAGGTGGTAATGAGAAAGTGTACAACTAAGAATTCTAATAGATTTCCAAACAAGAATAATTTAGTGCTGGGTAAAAGAGGATTTTTCAAGTGTAATAGAGTAAATTGTGGTTTATGTGCATACGGGAAATAGGGTTAATTTATAGTCATTTTCAACGAAAGAGGATTTTGAGATCACGTCCCATTTCATGTGTGATTCTGCATTCGTGGTGTATTTGCTTGAATGCAAGTGTGGTATACAATATATTGGCAGCACCTCTAGACCCCTGAAAAAGAGATGGGGTGAACATCTTAGAAATCTTAAAAAAAACTTTAGTTAACCATAGTGTCCCCCGACATGGAGCACGATGTCATGAGGGCCAACCCAATATATTTAAGATCTTCCCTATAGAACACATAGTTCCCAAATGGGGTAGAAATAGATTTGATCATTTGAGACAAACGGAAACTTTCTGGATATAGAAAATGAAAACTATCAATCCCCATGGTCTCAATGAGCATATCGTCATGGCAGCTTTCAACTAACATCTCTTTTAACATTATTTATCCCATAGTTATATATACAATTTACACTCCAACATATACCATATATATCACTATTTTGTGAAGAGTAAGGATTATCTATTACACTATTAATATCATTTTGTACCTTTTTTTTTTTTTTAAATAAATGTTTTATTGAAGTTGAAATAAGTATTAACAAACAAGATTCACCTTTAGAACAATATTACATCAAAGAGAGTCTTACATTGTCTGTAATCCAAGTTTGGTGACAAAGCAGTGTTGACATATAATAAGAGAGTTACGTATATTCATATTTTAACATGGTGCATAAGTGCAGGTGAAATGAAATAGAACTTCATTTTATATTATATTATTGGCAAGTGATCTCCACAACACAATGGAAAACGCTTCATGGCATATCTGAGTCAGAGCTTCAGTCTGTGGAGAGTTAGTATGTGTGTTGGCCACTCTTGGGCCGACATATGTAGGGGGGGAGGGGAGATCAGCGGGCAAAAAGCCGCTCAGATAGAAGAGGGGGAAATGGAGGGGCGGAGCCTTCTAATCAATGCGGGGGAGCTTTTAATATAATTAAGTATGGGTTGGTTTCCTCTTCTGTTAAATAGATAAGTTATGCCGAGCCATGCCTTCCCAGTTAGCACAGCCCGGCAGTATCTATAGCTACTGAGAGGTGAGATTATATATTCTAGGGTGGGACGTGGGATGGATAAGACAGCTACTGGACCCTTAAAGTCTGTCTGGAAGGAGAGGGGGAGTCTTAGTGAGACTGGATGGAAGGTAGACTATAAATGGGTTAGTTTAATTCAGAAGGATTACTACTGAGCATTATAGAGATAGCCAAACTTTGCTCTAAGACCTGTAGTCAGGGTAGTACAGGTAGGACTGGTTTGAAATTAGATTAGTGAAAGACATAGGTGCAAGCAAACTATATATACTATATAAGTTCCTACAGTGACAGTGTATGTAGCATTAAGCTATATCATGCATACTTAACTCGGACTTACAGGCTTCTTGTTGGATGTGCCAGTTGGTTATAAACTCAGAAAAAGTTTGCTATATAGGAGAGACCTTTAGGATTGGCATCAAGCTAATATGGTTTTAATTAACAGTAGAGCTAAAGTTGGAGACCCACAAAGCTATAAAGTTATTAGGAAATATGACTCATAACAGAATACCTAGTAGCCAGTAATTAAACAGTGCTAGAACGTCTGTAGGAGTAAGAGACAATTGGGTTATAAAATTATAAAATGAGTGAGAGATACATTTCAGCTATGTACAATCGTAGGTATGACTCCCACTAACTGTATCTGAAGGGTAAATGGGAGTTATGGGTAAAATATATCAGCTAGGCAGTGCTCCTGATTTTAGGTACCAAAAGTAGTAGTATCCTGTATGAGCATAAGTGTATTAACCGGCAAATAAAAAAAAACAACAACATAGAGTAGCGATAAACAGTTAAGAAGACATAGACTTATATGAAAACCAGAGACAATACAAAAGCACTACCAATACCGCAGTACTATGTACGGTGCTTTATCAGCCCCCACCAAGTGTTAGTATATACACCCAGATCAAGGTTATGCACACTAAGTAACAGCAGGAATCTATAAACAGTTTCATATGCATAGAATATATACATTTTGGTTGAAATAGACATCAGTGGGGAATGGTATTTATCTCACAGTATGGTTGTGCTCTAAGGTACTCTTTTAGTATATATACATGAACTAGGTCTATAATCAGGAACTAGCTAACAGAAACAGCGTCCAGACCAAGTACATTTCAGACACACAAATGTCTGTGAAGGCAGTGTGACCATATCGTTGATGCAAGCGTCCCAAACCTTAATCTAGGATATAAAACTGTGTATGTATAGTCCAAAATTATCATAAGCTGATAATAAATTATATTAATTTGGGTCAGACCTCAGAATTCTAAGCTTTCGTCATTGTATAAGGAGTAATCTCTGCTTCCCTGGAGTGACTTTACAGCCCAGAAATATATATGAAATCAGGACTACGTATGTAAAAGTCCTGCCAGTTTGCATAAGTTCACATACCATCGTATCACAGTGTAAGCACATATTTCTGAAACAAATGTGAGATAG
Organism: Bombina bombina; assembly: GCF_027579735.1. NCBI lineage: Eukaryota > Metazoa > Chordata > Amphibia > Anura > Bombinatoridae > Bombina > Bombina bombina. The sequence goes on along the minus strand of NC_069507.1, from coordinate 18,396,197 downwards.
GGAAAGTTTAGATAGATCGCAGTTTCCTTTCCAGAATGTCCTGAGAGCAGCCTCCCGGGTCAAAATGGCCTTTCCGTACATCGATGTGATGTATGGCATCCGATCTATGGGCCCCAGATAGAGCTAAGTCCTGAGCAATCAGTGTAGGAAGAGAGCGGTGTAATCCTGAATTACCTTTATGCGGCATTAGATGGGCAGACAATCCGCGGACCCCCAAGTTGAGAGCTGCGGAGCAGATGCAGGGGCAAGTGGCCTCCGGCCAAACCTCACCTCTGTCCCAGGACTTCTCAAGCGGTGAGCGTAGGGTCTCTCCCATCTGCCCGCGATATTTCTCTGCGCCGTCTGTAGCCCTAAGGATGTTAGGTGTAGGCGGTATTTGCCAACTTGAGGAAGGAGGTATAAAGAGCAGGGAGCGCTGTTGTTTCACGATCTGTAGATATTCCGCTGACTCAGACACAGCGGCCCCTGTTTGGACCGTTTCAGCTGGGCATGCCTGTGACAGATTGTTGCCGGGTGAGATTGTGGTTGGACCTCGACTGAGATGCTTTTCTTGCGGTGGCTCAGGAGAGTGTGTTGTAGGCAAAAAGTCAGCCACGTGGGTGTCAGGACTGGGTAGGTGATCAGCGCCATCTTGGTTGCGGAGTTCCACAATGCTGGCTCTTAAGCTGCTAAAATGATAGTTGGCTTTGTCAATCAGTCCTTCCAAAATAGAGATTAGGTATGCGGAAGGTTCCCCCATCCTAAGAGCTTGGTATTCAGGATATAGAAGCTCCTAAAACACTATAGATAATGATGTTAATAATCAGGTCTCAGGAGCTCTGCAGTAACACGTCTTTCCTCTGTGAGAGTTGGCTCCGCCCCCCATTTTGTACCTTTTTTAATTTCACTAATTTTAATAATTTATGATAGCACATAATTGATATTTTCTAGATCAGGTATTGTGAGAGAGATATTTTTAGTCACATTTATGTTTAGTTATATATCTAGTCCTTTATATTGTACAGCATAGGCCACCTAGAGATATATTCTTCTGTATCCATCCCTTTAGAATTTGGGTATATAACCGGAGACAGCTAAGTATAGACATTGAAGTTGTGGTCATTAGATACATTTCTCCCCATTTGACCACATTAGGTTACCACAAATCATGTAGTTTTGAGTGTGCTGTGTAATCTACTTATTTATAGACTAGAAGTTATAGGTATTGTGAGAATCTTATAGCAACTCCATTATATGACACTGTGTGGCGTATGCAACATACGATACCCACTTGTTAAATCTCATGATAGGCACTCAAGACATGACTAATCGAGTAAGTACAATATATTATAAGATAGTACAGTCAGCCTATCACCAGAACAGAGGTACTATATGTGTTTTAGTATCATGACTCATATTTATACTATGATACACTATTTCACACATAATGAGTGATATACAAGATCTTGTGGACAATGACTGGTGACTTTTTTTTTACTATATTAAAAAATGATGTTTGGGTATTCTGTGAGGCAATGTACACATCTGCATTGGTTAGGATATCTATACATGTGATGAGTAAATTATAGTTTGGTTGTAGGAGCCTTACAGGTGGTTTAATTAAAATTCTGATATGTATCGTATTAGAATAGTGCTTTATAGCCATGTCAATAAACTATTTAGACGGTTGTTTATGTTACAATTCATGACTAATAATATGATATATTATAATATACATTTTGAGTGGAGGATATAAGTTTGATGTATAGGGTATTACCATTAGTGTGCATACAAAGAGAGAAGCGCTCTACCAGGAACGAACAACAGCTCAGTGGCTTGTTCTATGGCGATTTACCACCCGGAAGCAGCCTCTTTTAGACCAGTGTGCTTTTCACAGAAGAAAACTTTCCTGAAGTATATCAGTCTGATCCTGCCAAGTAAGGTCAGTCCAGCCCCGAAATACCAGGCAATTCTCCTCTGAACAAGGAACATGACAACCCCAGACGATCGTTTCGGCCTCCTATGGGCCTCGTCAGTGAGGTGCAGCCACATTCCTCTAAGCACACTGGGCAAGGAGTCCACGTCTGGTTTCCCCCATCACCCATAGGGAGACTTCCCAAGGGTCATAATAATTTGCATACAAAGAGAGAAGCGCTCTACCAGGAACGAACAACAGCTCAGTGGCTTGTTCTATGGCGATTTACCACCCGGAAGCAGCCTCTTTTAGACCAGTGTGCTTTTCACAGAAGAAAACTTTCCTGAAGTATATCAGTCTGATCCTGCCAAGTAAGGTCAGTCCAGCCCCGAAATACCAGGCAATTCTCCTCTGAACAAGGAACATGACAACCCCAGACGATCGTTTCGGCCTCCTATGGGCCTCGTCAGTGAGGTGCAGCCACATTCCTCTAAGCACACTGGGCAAGGAGTCCACGTCTGGTTTCCCCCATCACCCATAGGGAGACTTCCCAAGGGTCATAATAATTTGCATACAAAGAGAGAAGCGCTCTACCAGGAACGAACAACAGCTCAGTGGCTTGTTCTATGGCGATTTACCACCCGGAAGCAGCCTCTTTTAGACCAGTGTGCTTTTCACAGAAGAAAACTTTCCTGAAGTATATCAGTCTGATCCTGCCAAGTAAGGTCAGTCCAGCCCCGAAATAACAGGCAATTCTCCTCTGAACAAGGAACATGACAACCCCAGACAATCGTTTCGGCCTCCTATGGGCCTCGTCAGTGAGGTGCAGCCACATTCCTCTAAGCACACTGGGCAAGGAGTCCACGTCTGGTTTCCCCCATCACCCATAGGGAGACTTCCCAAGGGTCATAATAATTTGCATACAAAGAGAGAAGCGCTCTACCAGGAACGAACAACAGCTCAGTGGCTTGTTCTATGGCGATTTACCACCCGGAAGCAGCCTCTTTTAGACCATTAGTGTTAGGCTATATACACATTTTTTATTTATGGTTAAAGGGATATGAAAACCAAATGTTTTCTTTCATGATTCAGATAGAGCAGAAAATGTTAAGCAACTTTCTAATTTACCCCTATTAACAATTGTTCTCCGTTCTCTTGGTATGCTTTCTTGAATGAGCAGCAACGCACTTCTGGTCACCCCCTCTCACACTAAGCACACACAATGTCACCAACCTCTCACACTAAGCACACACTCTGTCACCCCATCTCACACTAAGCACACACTATGTCACCCCCTCTCACACTAAGCACACACTCTGTCGCCCGCTCTCACGCTAAGCACACACTCTGTGAACCCCCTCTCACGCTAAGCACACACTCTGTCACCCCCTCTCACGCTAAGCACACACTCTGTCACCCCCTCTCACGCTAAGCACACACTCTGTCACCCCCTCTCACGCTAAGCACACACTCTGTCACCCCCTCTCACACTAAGCACACACTCTGTCGCCCCCTCTCACACTAAGCACACACTCTGTCGCCCCCTCTCACACTAAGCACACACTCTGTCGCCCCCTCTCACACAAAGCACACACTCTGTCGCCCCCTCTCACACTAAGCACACACTCTGTCACCCCCTCTCACACTAAGCAGACACTATGTCACTCAATCTCAAAATAAGCACACACTCTGTCACCCCCTCTCACACTAAGCACACACTGTGTCACCCCCTCTCACACTAAGCACACACTGTGTCACCCCCTCTCAAACTAAGCACACACTCTGTCACCCCCTCTCATACTAAGCACACACTCTGTCACCCCCTCTCACACTAAGCAGACACTATGTCACTCAATCTCAAAATAAGCACACACTCTGTCACCCCCTCTCACACTAAGCACACACTGTGTCACCCCCTCTCACACTAAGCACACACTGTGTCACCCCCTCTCAAACTAAGCATACACTCTGTCACCCCCTCTCATACTAAGCACACACTCTGTCACCCCCTCTCACACTAAGCACACACTCTGTCACCCCCTCTCACACTAAGCACACACTCTGTCACCCCCTCTCACACTAAGCAGACACTATGTCACTCAATCTCAAAATAAGCACACACTGTGTCACCCCCTCTCACACTAAGCACACACTGTGTCACCCCCTCTCACACTAAGCACACACTGTGTCACCCCCTCTCAAACTAAGCACACACTCTGTCACCCCCTCTCTTACTAAGCACACACTCTGTCACCCCCTCTCACACTAAGCACACACTCTGTCACCCCCTCTCACACTAAGCACACACTCTGTCACCCCCTCTCACACTAAGCAGACACTATGTCACTCAATCTCAAAATAAGCACACACTCTGTCACCCCCCTCACACTAAGCACACACTCTGTCACCCCCTCTCACACTAAGCACACACTGTGTCACCCCCTCTCACACTAAGCACACACTGTCACCCCCTCTCATACTAAGCACACACTCTGTCACCCCCTCTCATACTAAGCACACACTCTGTCACCCCCTCTCACACTAAGCACACACTCTGTCACCCCCTCTCACACTAAGCACACACTCTGTCACCCCCTCTCACACTAAGCACACACAATGTCACCCCCTCTCACACTAAGCACACACTCTGTCACCCCCTCTCACACTAAGCACACAGTCTGTCACCCCCTCTCACACTAAGCACACAGTCTGTCACCCCCTCTCACACTAAGCACACACTATGTCACCCCCTCTAACACTAAGCACACACTCTGTCACCCCCTCTCACACTAAGCACACACTCTGTCGCCCCCTCTCACACTAAGCACACACTCTGTCGCCCCCTCTCACACAAAGCACACACTCTGTCGCCCCCTCTCACACTAAGCACACACTCTGTCACCCCCTCTCACACTAAGCAGACACTATGTCACTCAATCTCAAAATAAGCACACACTCTGTCACCCCCTCTCACACTAAGCACACACTGTGTCACCCCCTCTCACACTAAGCACACACTGTGTCACCCCCTCTCAAACTTAGCACACACTCTGTCACCCCCTCTCATACTAAGCACACACTCTGTCACCCCCTCTCACACTAAGCAGACACTATGTCACTCAATCTCAAAATAAGCACACACTCTGTCACCCCCTCTCACACTAAGCACACACTGTGTCACCCCCTCTCACACTAAGCAGACACTATGTCACTCAATCTCAAAATAAGCACACACTCTGTCACCCCCCTCACACTAAGCACACACTCTGTCACCCCCTCTCACACTAAGCACACACTGTGTCACCCCCTCTCACACTAAGCACACACTGTCACCCCCTCTCATACTAAGCACACACTCTGTCACCCCCTCTCATACTAAGCACACACTCTGTCACCCCCTCTCACACTAAGCACACACTCTGTCACCCCCTCTCACACTAAGCACACACTCTGTCACCCCCTCTCACACTAAGCACACACAATGTCACCCCCTCTCACACTAAGCACACACTCTGTCACCCCCTCTCACACTAAGCACACAGTCTGTCACCCCCTCTCACACTAAGCACACAGTCTGTCACCCCCTCTCACACTAAGCACACACTATGTCACCCCCTCTAACACTAAGCACACACTCTGTCACCCCCTCTCACACTAAGCACACACTCTGTCGCCCCCTCTCACACTAAGCACACACTCTGTCGCCCCCTCTCACACAAAGCACACACTCTGTCGCCCCCTCTCACACAAAGCACACACTCTGTCGCCCCCTCTCACACAAAGCACACACTCTGTCGCCCCCTCTCACACTAAGCACACACTCTGTCACCCCCTCTCACACTAAGCAGACACTATGTCACTCAATCTCAAAATAAGCACACACTCTGTCACCCCCTCTCACACTAAGCACACACTGTGTCACCCCCTCTCACACTAAGCACACACTGTGTCACCCCCTCTCAAACTTAGCACACACTCTGTCACCCCCTCTCATACTAAGCACACACTCTGTCACCCCCTCTCACACTAAGCAGACACTATGTCACTCAATCTCAAAATAAGCACACACTCTGTCACCCCCTCTCACACTAAGCACACACTGTGTCACCCCCTCTCACACTAAGCACACACTCTGTCACCCCCTCTCACACTAAGCAGACACTATGTCACTCAATCTCAAAATAAGCACACACTCTGTCACCCCCTCTCACACTAAGCACACACTGTGTCACCCCCTCTCACACTAAGCACACACTGTGTCACCCCCTCTCAAACTAAGCACACACTCTGTCACCCCCTCTCATACTAAGCACACACTCTGTCACCCCCTCTCACACTAAGCACACACTCTGTCACCCCCTCTCACACTAAGCACACACTCTGTCACCCCCTCTCACACTAAGCACACACTATGTCACTCAATCTCAAAATAAGCACACACTCTGTCACCCCCTCTCACACTAAGCACACACTGTGTCACCCCCTCTCACACTAAGCACACACTGTGTCACCCCCTCTCAAACTAAGCACACACTCTGTCACCCCCTCTCTTACTAAGCACACACTCTGTCACCCCCTCTCACACTAAGCACACACTCTGTCACCCCCTCTCACACTAAGCAGACACTATGTCACTCAATCTCAAAATAAGCACACACTCTGTCACCCCCCCACACTAAGCACACACTCTGTCACCCCCTCTCACACTAAGCACACACTGTGTCACCCCCTCTCACACTAAGCACACACTCTGTCACCCCCTCTCACACTAAGCACACACTCTGTCACCCCCTCTCACACTAAGCACACACTCTGTCACCCCCTCTCACACTAAGCACACACTCTGTCACCCCCTCTCACACTAAGCACACACTCTGTCACCCCCTCTCACACTAAGCACACACTCTGTCACCCCCCTCTCACACTAAGCACACACTCTGTCACCCCCTCTCACACTTAGCACACATTATGTCACCCCCTCTCACACTTAGCACACATTATGTCACCGCCTCACATCCCATTCCACCCTCAAATTGTCACTCCCGGCTATTGTTAGATTACAGGGAACTTCCTGTCCCACTCATGACATCACTACATTGTCACGTGACCCAAAGAAAAGCCACGCAACCGGACAGCTCAGGCTGTCCTAGAAAGGCAGCATTGCGCATGCACATATTCCTGACACGCGTGTCTCGCACTAGTACGCATGCGTCAAATGTGTACGCTTACGTTTCAGTCTACCCTGCGCATGCGAATTGCTGTTTCCGAAGCCAAGTTCCCTCCTGTATTCTGCCCTTTGGTGCGACGTATTTCCGGTGTGTGGTGTCAGCTTACCGTGACTGTCTGGTGTAATCAGGGCCCGGGCCGGGAACCGAGCGGGGAGACAGGCTGGACACGGTAATGGCGGGATGCTACCATTTTGGGGAATTGTAGCCCGGCCGGTTAGGTACTGAAGCTCGCACAGCAACCCGAGCTAGATATAGAGGCGGGCCTAACCGGGAGGGGAACACTAACTAAGGGGGATTACGCACACTGTCCGTGGGGGGGAGACGCTGAGGAGGGGGTCACACACTGAGTGGTAAGGGGGTGATAACACACTGAGTGGTAAGGGGGTGATAACACACTGAGTGGTAAGGGGGTGATAACACACTGAGTGGTAAGGGGGTGATAACACACTGAGTGGTAAGGGGGTGATAACACACTGAGTGGTAAGGGGGTGATAACACACTGAGTGGTAAGGGGGTGATAACACACTGAGTGGTAAGGGGGTGATAACACACTGAGTGGTAAGGGGGTGATAACACACTGAGTGGTAAGGGGGTGATAACACACTGAGTGGTAAGGGGGTGATAACACACTGAGGAGTAAGGGGGTGATAACACACTGAGTGGTAAGGGGGTGATAACACACTGAGTGGTAAGGGGGTGATAACACACTGAGGAGTAAGGGGGTGATAACACACTGAGGAGTAAGGGGGTGATAACACACTGAGTGGTAAGGGGGTGATAACACACTGAGTGGTAAGGGGGTGATAACACACTGAGGAGTAAGGGGGTGATAACACACTGAGGAGTAAGGGGGTGATAACACACTGAGGAGTAAGGGGGTGATAACACACTGAGTGGTAAGGGGGTGATAACACACTGAGTGGTAAGGGGGTGATAACACACTGAGTGGTAAGGGGGTGATAACACACTGAGTGGTAAGGGGGTGATAACACACTGAGTGGTAAGGGGGTGATAACACACTGAGTGGTAAGGGGGTGATAACACACTGAGTGGTAAGGGGGTGATAACACACTGAGTGGTAAGGGGGTGATAACACACTGAGTGGTAAGGGGGTGATAACACACTGAGTGGTAAGGGGGTGATAACACACTGAGTGGTAAGGGGGTGATAACACACTGAGTGGTAAGGGGGTGATAACACACTGAGTGGTAAGGGGGTGATAACACACTGAGTGGTAAGGGGGTGATAACACACTGAGTGGTAAGGGGGTGATAACACACTGAGTGGTAAGGGGGTGATAACACACTGAGTGGTAAGGGGGTGATAACACACTGAGTGGTAAGGGGGTGATAACACACTGAGTGGTAAGGGGGTGATAACACACTGAGTGGTAAGGGGGTGATAACACACTGAGTGGTAAGGGGGTGATAACACACTGAGTGGTAAGGGGGTGATAACACACTGAGTGGTAAGGGGGTGATAACACACTGAGTGGTAAGGGGGTGATAACACACTGAGTGGTAAGGGGGTGATAACACACTGAGTGGTAAGGGGGTGATAACACACTGAGTGGTAAGGGGGTGATAACACACTGAGTGGTAAGGGGGTGATAACACACTGAGTGGTAAGGGGGTGATAACACACTGAGTGGTAAGGGGGTGATAACACACTGAGTGGTAAGGGGGTGATAACACACTGAGTGGTAAGGGGGTGATAACACACTGAGTGGTAAGGGGGTGATAACACACTGAGTGGTAAGGGGGTGATAACACACTGAGTGGTAAGGGGGTGATAACACACTGAGTGGTAAGGGGGTGATAACACACTGAGTGGTAAGGGGGTGATAACACACTGAGTGGTAAGGGGGTGATAACACACTGAGTGGTAAGGGGGTGATAACACACTGAGTGGTAAGGGGGTGATAACACACTGAGTGGTAAGGGGGTGATAACACACTGAGTGGTAAGGGGGTGATAACACACTGAGTGGTAAGGGGGTGATAACACACTGAGTGGTAAGGGGGTGATAACACACTGAGTGGTAAGGGGGTGATAACACACTGAGTGGTAAGGGGGTGATAACACACTGAGTGGTAAGGGGGTGATAACACACTGAGTGGTAAGGGGGTGATAACACACTGAGTGGTAAGGGGGTGATAACACACTGAGTAGGAAGGGGGTGATAACCCACTGAGTAGGAAGGGGGGGGGGAATGATAACCCACTGAGTAGGAAGGGGGGGGAATGAAAACCCACTGAGTAGGAAGGGGGGGGGGGAATGATAACCCACTGAGTAGGAAGGGGGGGGGGAATGATAACCCACTGAGTAGGAAGGGGGGGGGGGAATGATAACCCACTGAGTAGGAAGGGGGGGGGGGAATGATAACCCACTGAGTAGGAAGGGGGGGGAATGATAACCCACTGAGTAGGAAGGGGGGGAATGATAACCCACTGAGTAGGAAGGGGGGGGGGGGTTAATGATAACCCACTGAGTAGGAAGGGGGGGGGGAAATGATAACCCACTGAGTAGGAAGGGGGGGGGAAATGATAACCCACGGAGTAGGAAGGGGGGGGAATGATAACCCACTGAGTAGGAAGGGGGGGGGGAATGATAACCCACTGAGTAGGAAGGGGGGGGAATGATAACCCACTGAGTAGGAAGGGGGGGAATGATAACCCACTGAGTAGGAAGGGGGGGAATGATAACCCACTGAGTAGGAAGGGGGGGAATGATAACCCACTGAGTAGGAAGGGGGGGAATGATAACCCACTGAGTAGGAAGGGGGGGAATGATAACCCACTGAGTAGGAAGGGGGGGAATGATAACCCACTGAGTAGGAAGGGGGGGGGAAATGATAACCCACTGAGTAGGAAGGGGGGGGAATGATAACCCACTGAGTAGGAAGGGGGGGGAATGATAACACACTGAGTAGGAAGGGGGGGTGATAACCCACTGAGTAGGACACCAGCGGTCAATCACTGTTATACTCCTCCAATGTGTTTAACAATCAGCAGCTAGCTCGCACTAGTGTAGGATATGTGCGTGTTCTCTGTCTTAATCATCCACGTTTTAATTTTGACTTTCCTATCCATTTAACTGCTTCCGCTTCATATGCATTATAGACATTTAGATTTTAATCTTTCATGGAATTCAAGTTGTCAGTCGCTTATTTTTCTTGTCCATCTGAACTGGTGTCCGCTCCCTTTTGTAAACTTACTGAATAACAGGCTGTTCTTTTTATATAACTCGTTTAGAATGTCACTGACAGCTCTGTAATGTGACCTAGAAATGATTCTCTGGATGGAGCTATGAATCACTTCAGGTAGTTGTGACATCGTGGTAGGAACCTTGTGTAGTACATGTAAACAAGGCAGACTGCTGTGGTGTAACAGGATACTGGTGCTGGACCTCCACTGTCTGCTACCATCTTGGCAGGACCACATCGATTTATTAGCTCAGATTAGTTCTTATATTTGTATATTATCAAATTGTTGCAGCAGAGAGAGAGGCCTGTCTAGTCTGTCCGTTTCCCTGTCTGAAGTATGGGCATAAAACCTCATGTAATTACACAACTTTTCTATAGTCTAAAATTAACATATTATTCAAATGATGACCGCTGCTTGATAAATCGTGACTTCAGGTTTGCTTCTGTGAACCTCCTGTCAAAGTGGAGAAAAGGGCTTAATAAATCTAGGCCATTGAGGGCAAGAATTTGGTCTCTAACATTTAGAAAGTCTACAGAAATGGATCTGATATTCTGGTGATGTCCAAAGTGGCAGAAGTATGTGTTTTTGTTTCCTATAAAAATAATATTCATGAAATATGTTGGATTCAGGTGTTTTTCAGTACTTTAATTCTTTTTAAGATGCCAAAAAAGTACAGATGCTTTTCATATATTCTTCAAGTAAGTATTGGGCCATAGATAAACGTGCCACAGGTTTATTTGTTATTTTTGTATTTATTTTTTTTCCATTAGTTTTCATTGTTTTTTTTTATATTTGTTTGGAAATGTCATTTACAAAAAATATTTTACATGACTTTCCAGTAAACTATTCTCCTGCCAACTTTAAAACCTCATACTCTGCAGGGAGTCTACAAATTGGTTTAAAATTTAGGAGCCAGATAGTGGTATTTGTATATAGATATATGGAGCTTAACCCAAAAAGTAACGAGCCAGGGGTAAAATTCTATGAGCCAGTGAGCCTGTTACCCATGCCTGTGTTTTGAACCAGACAAGAGGGGACATCCTGTGCTGATTTATTTTTCAATACTATCTTTTATTCCAGTACCTGCAGATCTGACCCACACTGAATATCCCCAAAGCAGAACATAGTGATCTGAGATGTCATCGCAGAAAATGCATGTCTGCAGAAAGAACAGGAACTGTTAGCACTTTAACTTTTCAGCGCTGCTCCACATTAGGTTGTTCTTTTTAAACAGAGCTGTTCTCTGGCTGCATTGTATACGTTTTCCTTAACACAGTGTATCCAGAGCAAATTACTGTTTGAAGACAACAGTCAAATATGCAGTAGTGCTGCAAAGCAGTAGTGCATTGATTGTTCCCTAGCTTGGAGATTTTTGAAAGCTCGTTCCCTAGCTTTTCAGTCTGCAAAGCTGTTTTCCTCTGAATGTAAGATGTTCGTATGAGCAATGCACCTTTTTTATTACTACATTTCTAAGTTAGACTAAGAGAAAAGGAAACAAATTAATTAATTTTACAATTACTTTTTTTGTCTGCAGCTAATTTGCACTGCAATTTTCAACTACTGCACTAGATTTTTAGCTTTAAATATTGCTTTATTCTCCAGTTAACCAACACATTGCAATTGATCTGTTGCTTTAGTGTAACACAAATTTGCAATTTTATTTCATTTAGAAATGACCTGCAGAAAAAATTTCACTAAAAAAATCTCATCGCAGAAAGTGAATAAGAGTTTTGTCTCTGGGCTGAATATCTGCTGGGTCAACTATTGGAGGGGAAAGTTAAAGGGACACTGAACCCAAATTTTTTCTTTTGTGATTCAGATAGATCATACAATTTTAAGCAACTTTCTAATTTACTCCTATTATCATTTTTTCTTCATTTTCTTTGTATCTTTATTTGAAATGCAAAAATGTAAGTTTAGATGCCGGCCCATTTTTGATGACCAACCGGGGTTGTTCTTGCTGATTGGTAGATAAATTCATCCACCAATTAAAAAGTGCTTTCCACAGGTCTGTACCAAAAAAAAAAGCTTAGATGCCTTATTTTTCAAATAAAGATAGCAAGAGAAACAAAGACAAATTTATAATGGGCATGAATTAGTTGCTTAAATTGCATGCTCTATCTGAATCGCAAAAAAAAAATTGGGTTCAGTGTCCCTTTTAATGTTTGGGCAATTAGTTATGATATTGTAAGGTATCTCCCCCGTGTGTTGTAAAATTGTTCTGTTTTTATTGGTAATGACATTTTGTGTATTTTAATATATTCTCACATTACCAGATTACACACCTGTAATGTATTTACCTCTCACTAAGAAAATGCTTCCAGTTGTAAAAGAGAGAGTCAGCGGTTAAAGGGACACTGAACCCAATTTTTTTTTTCTTCCTCCGTGAATCAGAGCATGCAATTTTAAGCAACTTTCTAATTTACTCCTATTGTCAATTTTTCTCGTTCTCTTGCTATCTTTTTTTGAAAAAAAAAGGCATATAAGCTTTTTTCTTGGTTCAGCATTTTTTTTATTGGTGGATGCATGTATCCACCAATCGGCAAGGACAACCCAGGTTGTTCACCAAAAATGGGCCGGCATCTAAACTTACATTCTTGCATTTCAAATAAAGATACCAAGAGAATGAAGAACATTTGATAGCAGGAGTAAATTAGAAAGTTGCTTAAAATTTCATGCTCTATCTGAATCACGAAAGAAAAAATTTGGGTTCAGTGTCCCTTTAATCAAGGGAATAGCTAGAACATATGTTAATAGGGCACAAACACAGAACTGAAGGTTGCGCACTTAGCATTACTTGTAACAAATACATTTTATTAAAGCAATTCAGCATTTATATGATTGTTTAGATTAGTTTGTGATACTAACAATCTCAAGACGTTGCCTTTGAGCAGCAATAACGGCCACTAATATGTGTCACACACAAACTATATGAAATAATAAGTGTGCTGTTGGATTTGCATATAGCCATAATATAGAATGCATTTAGGGGTCAAGACATCTATTTACAATTTAGAAGCCAGACATGCTTTTATGATCCAGCTATTGGTATTTGTATATAGATATAAGGAGAATAACAGAGGTACATTCTACACGCCGGTGGCTCCCTGGGTTTTTCGAGCCCTGATGTATGTAATAAGGGATAATGCCCAGTACTTTTGTTACATGCATGTAATGAATAATTCTGTCCTGTAGGAAAGCATTGGGCTATACGTTGATTTCTGTGTAAACTGTGTGGTCTTCACTTTACTTGTGACGCGGTCACAACGTACATAAATGTGCACACTGCTTTGTGACATCCGAGAGCCACACTGTGCTTGTCTGGGAAACAGGTGAAAGTATTGGGTCCCGGATAAATGTGCCATAGAAAGTATCTACTCGGGTGATTTATTGTGACGGTGAGTCATGGGTAACTTCTGGTTTTGTGATCATGACAAATTAGCATTTTTGTGACTTTCAGAACCTAGCTAGGTTCTTGTGGCCATGTCTGAGCTGTCACCCAACTGTTTAGAGGTGGAAAGCTTATTTAAAACGTCTTGTTTGTAGCTGTTTTTTCTGTCCCTTGACAGATCTGTGTGCTCCCTGCGTGCACAGTGATTATATACGGCTGAGCATGCCTGTTTATAAATAACAAAAAACACCCTATGATAATTAAACAGGTTTTTATTCTTACTAAAAACTCATGCTCAACATTTTCAGTTCATCTAAAAAAATGTTTCAAAATGCATTAATTTGATTTAAACACAGAAACATAATTTTTTTATGTGGGAGCTTTCCTTTCAACCAATTAGCTAAAGACCCAGAACTCTGGCAAAACCAGGCACATCCTGTTTCCCCTTAAAGTTAAAGGGACACTAAACCCATTTTTTTCTTTAATGATTCAGATAGAGCATTACATTTTAACCAACTTTCTAATTTACTCCTATTATTTTTTCTTTGTTCTCTTGCTATCTTTATTTTAAAAGCAGGAATGTAAATCTTAGCAGCCAGCCCATTTTAGGTTCAGCACCCTATCCACGGTTGCTTATTGGAGGCTTACATTTACCCACCAATAAGCAAGCATAACCCAGGTTCTCAACCAAAAATTGGCCAGCTCCTATGCATCACATTCCTGCTCTTTAAATAAAGATAGCAAGAAAATGAAGCAAAATTGATAATAACAGTAATTTAGAAAGTTGCTTAAAATTGTTGCTCTATCTGAATCATGAAAGAAAAAATTTGAGTTTAGTGTCCCTTTAATCAGCTTCTATATAACCCTTTTTTCCTACAAAAAAGTCCCTTTAACAAAGTAAAACCTGGCAGCCATGAACTTTCAACTTGGGATAAATTAAATTCCAGGGGATCATTTTACGTTTGGAAATTTGGAGCATAAGCAAACAGGTGCAACTCATTCACCTGTGCGTATTGGACTTGCTGTCTGCTCCTGTGGAGCCTGGTTAATATGAAAAACCCAGAGGCAGAACTTTTTTTCACTTTCTGCAATTTGATTTTTTTTGTTTTTGTGAAAAATGTTTCTGCTGGTCACTTTAATATCACATTTTAAATTGGACTGTTTCAACTAAGGCACCAGCTTACTTGTACTGTGATGATTATTTGTATAGTAAAGCAAGTTTCTCGTCTTCGTCTAACATCACATAATTATAAGGTATAAATGAAGTAATAAAAAGGTGCATTGCGCATAAGAATGTCTTACACTCAGGAGTCACAGCTTTGCAGACTGGGAAAGGCTTAGGGGGCGGGGTTTAAAAATCCCTGAGCCACTCATCAATGTGCTTCCACTGCTCCATATTTGACTGTGCTCTTCAAACAGCTCTGGCTGCACTAATTTACACAGTGCAGCCAGAGTACAGCACTGTTTGAAGAGAAAAGCCTGATGTGGTGCAGCGCTGCAGAATTAATTTCTATGAAGGTTTATGCATGTGTCCTGTTCTTGCTGCAGAACTGCTGCATTTTCTGCAATGACATCTGGGATAGCAGCATGTTTTGCCTTGGATGGGATCTGACAGAGCAGTGCAGGAGTCAGCAGTGTTTTCAGACAAAGCTGTCTGTGGCCTTGTTGAGTGGGGTTACACCATTAAACAGCTTCATGTCAGAGGCTACTGCTCTAAATATATTGTCTTATTTTTTTATTATACTTTATTTATGAAGCGCCAGCATATTCTGCAGCGCTGTCCATGGGTACAATTCATTTAAATAAAACAATGATATAAAACTTGTAAGAGACAGGACAAAATGTACAAACACATACTGGAGGAATTGAGGGCCCTATTCCCGTGGGAAACTTACAATCTAGAAGGGTAGGAGGTTGAGAAACAGGAGGTGAGGACTGAGAAAGATGTTAAAAGGACACTAAACCCAGTTCTATTTCTTTTGTGATTCAGATAGAGCATGCAATTTTAAGCAACCTTCTAATTTACTCCTATTATCAATTTTCCTTTGTTCTTTTGCTATCTTTATTTAAAAAGCAGGAATGTGATGCATAGTAGCCGGCCCATTTTTGGTTGAGAACCTGGGTTATGCTTGCTTATAGGTGGGTAAATGTAAGCCTCCAATAAGCAAGCGCTATCCATGGTGCTGAACCTAAAATGGGCTGACTGCTAAGACTTACATTCCTGCTTTTTAAAATAAAGATAGCAAGAGAACGAAGAACAATCGATAATAGGAGTAAATTAGAAAGTTGCTTAAAATTGCACGCTCTATCTGAATCCTGAAAGAAAAAAATGTGGATTCAGTGTCCCTTTAATGCAGAGTTAGATGAGGGAAATGTTGTTAGGGAAGTGAAATTAATTTATTATTGAGTTGGGTGGTAGGCTTCTCTGAACAGAAAAGTCTTCAGGGAGCATTTAAAGGAAGAAAGATTAGGGCAAAGCCCTAATCTTTCCTAATTTTTTTCCCTAAAGGTATTAAAAATAACGGGCCTCTCTGTTTACCGGTTTTATATTGTATCTTTCTGTTTCACTAGTCACATTCCTCTACATCACTTTAAACACTAGTTAGCACCAATCTTCTTCTTTTTTAGCTTTTGTTGGTTTTTTTTGGAAATTGTATTCATATTTGTTGACTATAAACTGTAGAACAGTGCAGTACATCTGAACATAGTAAATGTGACCGTGGTGTTTTTTTAAGTATAGGGAAAAATACAAGTTCATATGTGAAGTCCTTGTACTTAAAGGATATGAAACCCAAACATTTTCTTTTGTGATTCAGACAGAGCATACCACACGATTTTAAAAAGTTTCCAATTTACTTCTATTAAATTTGCTTCGTTCCATAGTATTCTTTGTTGAAGAGATACCTAGGTAGTATCTGTAGCACTACATGACAGGTAATAGTGCTGTTATCTAGTGCTCTTGCTAATGTGTAATATTGTGTGTTATAGAGATACCTAGGTAGCATCTGTAGCACTACATGACAGGTAATAGTGCTGTTATCTAGTGCTCTTGCTAATGTGTGTTATAGAGATACCTAGGTAGCATCTGTAGCACTACATGACAGGTAATAGTTATGTTATCTAATGCGCTTGCTAATGTATAATATTATGTGTTATAGAGATACCTAGGTATTATCTGTAGCACTACATGACAGGTAGTAGTGCTGTTATCTAGTGCTCTTGCTAATGTATAATATTGTGTGTTATAGAGATACCTAGGTAGTATCTGTAGCACTACATGACAGGTAATAGTGCTGTTATCTAGTGCTCTATCTAATGTATAATATTGTGTGTTATAGAGATACCTAGGTAGTATATGTAGCACTACATGACAGGTAATAGTGCTGTTATCTAGTGCTCTCGCTAATGTATAATATTGTGTGTTATAGAGATACCTAGGTAGTATCTGTAGCACTACATGACAGGTAGTAGTGCTGTTATCTAGTGCTCTTGCTAATGTATAATATTGTGTGTTATAGAGATACCTAGGTAGTATCTGTAGCACTACATGACAGGTAATAGTGCGTGCTCTTGCTAATGTATAATATTGTGTGTTATAGAGATACCTAGGTAGTATCTGTAGCACTACATGACAGGTAATAGTGCTGTTATCTAGTGCTCTTGCTAATGTATAATATTATGTTATAGAGATACCTAGGTAGTATCTGTAGCACTACATGACAGGTAATAGTGCTGTTATCTAGTGCTCTTGCTAATGTATAATATTGTGTGTTATAGAGATACCTAGGTAATATCTGTAGCACTACATGACAGGTAATAGTGCTGTTATCTAGTGCTCTTGCTAATGTATAATATTGTGTTATAGAGATACCTAGGTAGTATCTGTAGCACTACATGACAGGTAATAGTGCTGTTATCTAGTGCTCTTGCTAATGTATAATATTATAATATTGTGTGTTATAGAGTTACCTAGGTAGTATCTGTAGCACTACATGACAGGTAATAGTGCTGTTATCTAGTGCTCTTGCTAATGTATAATATTGTGTGTTATAGAGATACCTAGGTAGTATCTGTAGCACTACATGACAGGTAATAGTGCTGTTATCTAGTGCTCTTGCTGATGTATAATATTATGTTATAGAGATACCTAGGTAGTATCTGTATCACTACATGACAGGTAATAGTGCTGTTATCTAGTGCTCTTGCTAATGTATAATATTGTGTTATAGAGATACCTAGGTAGTATCTGTAGCACTACATGACAGGTAATAGTGCTGTTATCTAGTGCTCTTGCTAATGTATAATATTGTGTGTTATAGAGATACCTAGGTAGTATCTGTAGCACTACATGACAGGTAATAGTACTGTTATCTAGTGCTCTTGCTAATGTATAATATTGTGTTATAGAGATACCTAGGTAGTATCTGTAGCACTACATGACAGGTAATAGTGCTGTTATCTAGTGCTCTTGCTAATGTATAATATTGTGTGTTATAGAGATACCTAGGTAGTATCTGTAGCACTACATGACAGGTAATAGTGCTGTTATCTAGTGCTCTTGCTAATGTATAATATTGTGTGTTATAGAGATACCTAGGTAGTATCTGTAGCACTACATGACAGGTAATAGTGCTGTTATCTAGTGCTCTTGCTAATGTATAATATTGTGTGTTATAGAGATACCTAGGTAGTATCTGTAGCACTTCATGACAGGTAATAGTACTGTTATCTAGTGCTCTTCCTAATGTATTATATTGTGTGTTATAGAGATACCTAGGTAGTATCTGTAGCACTACATGACAGGTAATAGTGCTGTTATCTAGTGCTCTTGCTAATGTATAATATTGTGTGTTATAGAGATACCTAGGTAGTATCTGTAGCACTACATGACAGGTAATAATGCTGTTATCTAGTGCTCTTGCTAATGTATAATATTGTGTGTTATAGAGATACCTAGGTAGTATCTGTAGCAATACATGACAGGTAATAGTGCTGTTATCTAGTGCTCTTGCTAATGTATGATATTGTATGTTATAGAGATACCTAGGTAGTATCTGTAGTACTACATGACAGGTAATAGTGGTGTTATCTAGTGCTCTTGCTAATGTATAATATTGTGTTATAGAGATACCTAGGTAGTATCTGTAGCACTACATGACAGGTAATAGTGCTGTTATCTAGTGATATTGATAATGTATAATATTATGTGTTATATAGATACCTAGGTAGTATCTGTAGCACTACATGACAGGTAATAGTGCTGTTATCTAGTGTTCTTACTATTGTATAATATTGTGTGTTATAGAGATACCTAGGTAGTATCTGCAGCACTACATGACAGGTAATAGTGCTGTTATCTAGTGCTCTATCTAATGTATAATATTGTGTGTTATAGAGATACCTAGGTAGTATCTGTAGCACTACATGACAGGTAATAGTGCGTGCTCTTGCTAATGTATAATATTGTGTGTTATAGAGATACCTAGGTAGTATCTGTAGCACTACATGACAGGTAATAGTGCTGTTATCTAGTGCTCTTGCTAATGTATAATATTGTGTGTTATAGATACACCTAGGTAGTATCTGTAGTACTACATGACAGGTAATAGTGCTGTTATCTAGTGCTCTTGCTAATGTATAATATTCTGTGTTATAGAGATACCTAGGTAGTATCTGTAGCACTACATGACAGGTAATAGTGCTGTTATCTAGTGCTCTTGCTAATGTATAATATTGTGTGTTATAGATACACCTAGGTAGTATCTGTAGCACTACATGACAGGTAATAGTGCTGTTATCTAGTGCTAATTTATAATATTGTGTGTTATAGAGATACCTAGGTAGTATCTGTAGCACTACATGACAGATAATAGTGCTGTTATCTAGTGCTCTTGCTAATGTATAATATTGTGTGTTATAGAGATACCTAGGTAGTATCTGTAGCACTACATGACAGGTAATAGTGCTGTTATCTAGTGCTCTTGCTAATGTATAATATTGTGTGTTATAGAGATACCTAGGTAGTATCTGTAGCACTACATGACAGGTAATAGTGCTGTTATCTAGTGCTCTTGCTAATGTATAATTTTGTGTTATAGAGATACCTAGGTAGTATCTGTAGCACTACATGACAGGTAATAGTGCTGTTATCTAGTGCTCTTGCTAATGTATAATATTGTGTGTTATAGAGATACCTAGGTAGTATCTGTAGCACTACATGACAGGTAATAGTGCTGTTATCTAGTGCTCTTGCTAATGTATAATATTGTGTGTTATAGAGATACCTAGGTAGTATCTGTAGCACTACATGACAGGTAATAGTGCTGTTATCTAGTGCTCTTGCTAATGTATAATATTGTGTTATAGAGATACCTAGGTAGTATCTATAGCACTACATGACAGGTAATAGTGCTGTTATCTAGTGCTCTTGCTAATGTATAATATTGTGTGTTATAGAGATACCTAGGTAGCATCTGTATCACTACATGACAGATAATAGGGCTGTTATCTAGTGCTCTTGCTAATGTATAATATTGTGTGTTATAGAGATACCTAGGTAGTATCTGTATCACTACATGACAGATAATAGGGCTGTTATCTAGTGCTCTTGCTAATGTATAATATTGTGTTATAGAGATACCTAGGTAGTATCTGTAGCACTACATGACAGGTAATAGTGCTGTTATCTAGTGCTCTTGCTAATGTATAATATTGTGTGTTATAGAGATACCTAGGTAGTATCTGTAGCACTACATGACAGGTAATAGTGCTGTTATCTAGTGCTCTTGCTAATGTATAATATTGTGTTATAGAGATACCTAGGTAGTATCTGTAGCACTACATGACAGGTAATAGTGCTGTTATCTAGTGATCTTGCTAATGTATAATATTGTGTGTTATAGAGATACCTAGGTAGTATCTGTAGCACTACATGACAGGTAATAGTGCTGTTATCTAGTGCTCTTGCTAATGTATAATATTGTGTGTTATAGAGATACCTAGGTAGTATCTGTAGCACTACATGACAGGTAATAGTGCGTGCTCTTGCTAATGTATAATATTGTGTGTTATAGAGATACCTAGGTAGTATCTGTAGCACTACATGACAGGTAATAGTGCTGTTATCTAGTGCTCTTGCTAATGTATAATATTGTATTATAGAGATACCTAGGTAGTGTCTGTAGCACTACATGACAGGTAATAGTGCTGTTATCTAGTGCTCTTGCTAATGTATAATATTGTGTGTTATAGAGATACCTAGGTAGTATCTGTAGCACTACATGACAGGTAATAGTGCTGTTATCTAGTGCTCTTGCTAATGTATAATACTGTGTTATAGAGATACCTAGGTAGTATCTGTAGCACTACATGACAGGTAATAGTGCTGTTATCTAGTGCTCTTTCTAATGTATAATATTGTGTGTTATAGAGATACCTAGGTAGTATCTGTAGCACTACATGACAGGTAATAGTGCTGTTATCGAGTGCTCTTGCTAATGTATAATATTGTGTGTTATAGAGATACCTAGGTAGTATCTGTAGCACTACATGACAGGTAATAGTGCTGTTATCTAGTGCTCTTGCTAATGTATAACATTGTGTGTTATAGAGATACCTAGGTAGTATCTGTAGCACTTCATGACAGGTAATAGTGCTGTTATCTAGTGCTCTTGCTAATGTATAATATTGTGTTATAGAGATACCTAGGTAGTATCTGTAGCACTACATGACAGGTAATAGTGCTGTTATCTAGTGCTCTTGCTAATGTATAATATTGTGTGTGATAGAGATACCTAGGTAGTGTCTGTAGCACTACATGACAGGTAATAGTGCTGTTATCTAGTGCTCTTGCTAATGTATAATATTGTGTGTTATAGAGATACCTAGGTAATATCTGTAGCACTACATGACAGGTAATAGTGCTGTTATCTAGTTCTCTTGCTAATGTATAATATTATGTGTGATAGAGATACCTAGGTAGTATCTGTAGCACTACATGAAAGGTAATAGTGCTGTTATCTAGTGCTCTTGCTAATGTATAATATTGTGTTATAGAGATACCTAGGTACCATCTGTAGCACTACATGACAAGTAATAGTGCTGTTATGTAGTGCTCTTGCTAATGTATAATATTGTGTTATAGAGATACCTAGGTAGTATCTGTAGCACTACATGACAAGTAATAGTGCTGTTATCTAGTGCTCTTGCTAATGTATAATATTGTGTGTTATAGAGATACCTAGGTAGTATCTGTAGCACTACATGACAGGTAATAGTGCTGTTATCTAGTGCTCTTGCTAATGTATAATATTGTGTTATAGAGATACCTAGGTAGTATCTATAGCACTACATGACAGGTAATAGTGCTGTTATCTAGTGCTCTTGCTAATGTATAATATTGTGTGTTAAAGAGATACCTAGGTAGCATCTGTATCACTACATGACAGATAATAGGGCTGTTATCTAGTGCTCTTGCTAATGTATAATATTGTGTGTTATAGAGATACCTAGGTAGTATCTGTAGCACTACATGACAGGTAATAGTGCTGTTATCTAGTGCTCTTGCTAATGTATAATATTGTGTTATAGAGATACCTAGGTAGTATCTATAGCACTACATGACAGGTAATAGTGCTGTTATCTAGTGCTCTTGCTAATGTATAATATTGTGTGTTATAGAGATACCTAGGTAGTATCTATAGCACTACATGACAGGTAATAGTGCTGTTATCTAGTGCTCTTGCTAATTTATAATATTGTGTGTTATAGAGATACCTAGGTAGTATCTGTAGCACTACATGACAGGTAATAGTGCTGTTATCTAGTGCTCTTGCTAATGTATAATATTGTGTTATAGAGATACCTAGGTAGTAACTGTAGCACTACATGACAGGTAATAGTGCGGTTATCTAGTGCTCTTGCTAATGTATAATATTGTGTGTTATAGAGATACCTAGGTAGTATCTGTAGCACTACATGACAGGTAATAGTGCTGTTATCTAGTGCTCTTGCTAATGTATAATATTGTGTGTTATAGAGATACCTAGGTAGCATCTGTATCACTACATTACAGATAATAGGGCTGTTATCTAGTGCTCTTGCTAATGTATAATATTGTGTGTTATAGAGATACCTAGGTAGTATCTGTATCACTACATGACAGGTAATAGTGCTGTTATCTAGTGCTCTTGCTAATGTAGAATATTGTGTGTTATAGAGATACCTAGGTAGTATTTGTAGCACTACATGACAGGTAATAGTGCTGTTATCTAGTGCTCTTGCTAATGTATAATACTGTGTTTTATAGAGATACCTAGGTAGTATCTGTATCACTACATGACAGGTAATAGTGCTGTTATCTAGTGCTCTTGCTAATGTATAATATTGTGTGTTATAGGGATACCTAGGTAGCATCTGTATCACTACATGACAGATAATAGGGCTGTTATCTAGTGCTCTTGCTAATGTATAATATTGTGTGTTATAGAGATACCTAGGTAGTATCTGTAGCACTACATGACAGGTAATAGTGCTGTTATCTAGTGCTCTTGCTAATGTATAATATTGTGTTATAGAGATACCTAGGTAGTATCTGTAGCACTACATGACAGGTAATAGTGCTGTTCTAGTGATCTTGCTAATGTATAATATTGTGTGTTATAGAGATACCTAGGTAGTATCTGTAGCACTACATGACAGGTAATAGTGCTGTTATCTAGTGCTCTTGCTAATGTATAATATTGTGTGTTATAGAGATACCTAGGTAGTATCTGTAGCACTACATGACAGGTAATAGTGCTGTTATCTAGTGCTCTTGCTAATGTATAACATTGTGTGTTATAGAGATACCTAGGTAGTATCTGTAGCACTTCATGACAGGTAATAGTGCTGTTATCTAGTGCTCTTGCTAATGTATAATATTGTGTGTTATAGAGATACCTAGGTAGTATCTGTAGCACTACATGACAGGTAATAGTGCTGTTCTAGTGCTCTTGCTAATGTATAACATTGTGTGTTATAGAGATACCTAGGTAGTATCTGTAGCACTTCATGACAGGTAATAGTGCTGTTATCTAGTGCTCTTGCTAATGTATAATATTGTGTGTTATAGAGATACCTAGGTAGTATCTGTAGCACTACATGACAGGTAATAGTGCGTGCTCTTGCTAATGTATAACATTGTGTGTTATAGAGATACCTAGGTAGTATCTGTAGCACTTCATGACAGGTAATAGTGCTGTTATCTAGTGCTCTTGCTAATGTATAATATTGTGTGTTATAGAGATACCTAGGTAGTATCTGTAGCACTACATGACAGGTAATAGTGCTGTTATCGAGTGCTCTTGCTAATGTATAATATTGTGTTATAGAGATACCTAGGTAATATCTGTAGCACTACATGACAGGTAATAGTGCTGTTATCTAGTTCTCTTGCTAATGTATAATATTATGTGTGATAGAGATACCTAGGTAGTATCTGTAGCACTACATGACAGGTAATAGTGCTATTATCTAGTGCTCTTGCTAATGTATAATATTATGTGTTATAGAGATACCTAGGTAGTATCTGTAGCACTACATGACAGGTTATAGTGCTGTTATCTAGTGCTCTTGCTAATATATAATATTGTGTGTTATAGAGATACCTAGGTAGTATCTGTATCACTACATGACAGGTAATAGTGCTGTTATCTAGTGCTCTTGCTAATGTATAATATTGTGTGTTATAGAGATACCTAGGTAGTGTCTGTAGCACTACATGACAGGTAATAGTGCTGTTATCTAGTGCTCTTGCTAATGTATAATATTGTGTGTTATAGAGATACCTAGGTAATATCTGTAGCACTACATGACAGGTAATAGTGCTGTTATCTAGTTCTCTTGCTAATGTATGATATTATGTGTGATAGAGATACCTAGGTAGTATCTGTAGCACTACATGACAGGTAATAGTGCTATTATCTAGTGCTCTTGCTAATGTATAATATTGTGTGTTATAGAGATACCTAGGTAGTATCTGTAGCTCTACATGATAGGTAATAGTGCTATTATCTAGTGCCCTTGCTAATGTATAATATTGTGTGTTATAGAGATACCTAGGTAGTATCTGTAGCACTACATGACAGGTAATAGTGCTATTATCTAGTGCCCTTGCTAATGTATAATATTGTGTGTTATAGAGATACCTAGGTAGTATCTGTAGCACTACATGACAGGTTATAGTGCTGTTATCTAGTGCTCTTGCTAATGTATAATATTGTGTGTTATAGAGATACCTAGGTAGTATCTGTAGCACTACATGACAGGTAATAGTGCTGTTATCTAGTGCTCTTGCTAATGTATAATATTGTGTGTTATAGAGATACCTAGGTAGTATCTGTAACACTACATGACAGGTAATAGTGCTGTTATCTAGTGCTCTTGCTAATGAATAATATTGTGTGTTATAGAGATACCTAGGTAGTATCTGTAACACTACATGACAGGTAATAGTGCTGTTATCTAGTGCTCTTGCTAATGTATAATATTGTGTGTTATAGAGATACCTAGGTACCATCTGTAGCACTACATGACAAGTAATAGTGCTGTTATGTAGTGCTCTTGCTAATGTATAATATTGTGTGTTATAGAGATACCTAGGTAGTATCTGTAGCACTACATGACAAGTAATAGTGCTGTTATCTAGTGCTCTTGCTAATGTATAATATTGTGTGTTATAGAGATACCTAGGTAGTATCTGTAGCACTACATGACAGGTAATAGTGCTGTTATCTAGTGCTCTTGCTAATATATAATATTGTGTGTTATAGAGATACCTAGGTAGTATCTGTAGCACTACATGACAGGTAATAGTGCTGTTATCTAGTGCTCTTGCTAATATATAATATTGTGTGTTATAGAGATACCTAGGTAGTATCTGTAGCACTACATTACAGGTAATAGTGCTGTTATCTAGTGCTAATGTATAATATTGTGTGTTATAGAGATACCTAGGTAGTATCTGTAGCACTACATGACAGGTAATAGTGCTGTTATCTAGTGCTCTTGCTAATGTAGAATATTGTGTGTTATAGAGATACCTAGGGAGTATCTGTAGCACTACATGACAGGTAATAGTGCTGTTATCTAGTGCTCTTGCTAATGTATAATATTGTGTGTTATAGAGATACCTAGGTAGTATCTGTAGCACTACATGACAGGTAACAGTGCTGTTATCTAGTGCTCTTGCTAATGTATAATATTGTGTTATAGAGATACCTAGGGAGTATCTGTAGCACTACATGACAGGTAATAGTGCTGTTATCTAGTGCTCTTGCTAATGTATAATATTGTGTGTTATAGAGATACCTAGGTAGTATCTGTAGCACTACATGACAGGTAATAGTGCTGTTATCTAGTGCTAATGTATAATATTGTGTGTTATAGAGATACCTAGGTAGTATCTGTAGCACTACATGACAGGTAATAGTGCTGTTATCTAGTGCTCTTGCTAATGTAGAATATTGTGTGTTATAGAGATACCTAGGGAGTATCTGTAGCACTACATGACAGGTAATAGTGCTGTTATCTAGTGCTCTTGCTAATGTATAATATTGTGTGTTATAGAGATACCTAGGTAGTATCTGTAGCACTACATGACAGGTAACAGTGCTGTTATCTAGTGCTCTTGCTAATGTATAATATTGTGTGTTATAGAGATACCTAGGTAGTATCTGTAGCACTACATGACAGGTAACAGTGCTGTTATCTAGTGCTCTTGCTAATGTATAATATTGTGTTATAGAGATACCTAGGTAGTATCTGTAGCACTACATGACAGGTAATAGTGCTGTTATCTAGTGCTCTTGCTAATGTATAATATTGTGTTATAGAGATACCTAGGTAGTATCTGTAGCACTACATGACAGGTAATAGTGCTGTTATCTAGTGCTCTTGCTAATGTATAATATTGTGTGTTATAGAGATACCTAGGTAGTATCTGTAGCACTACATGACAGGTAACAGTGCTGTTATCTAGTGCTCTTGCTAATGTATAATATTGTGTTATAGAGATACCTAGGTAGTATCTGTAGCACTACATGACAGGTAATAGTGCTGTTATCTAGTGCTCTTGCTAATGTATAATATTGTGTTATAGAGATACCTAGGTAGTATCGGTAGCACTACATGACAGGTAATAGTGCTGTTATCTAGTGCTCTTGCTAATGTATAATATTGTGTTATAGAGATACCTAGGTAGTATCTGTAGCACTACATGACAGGTAATAGTGCTGTTATCTAGTGCTGTTATCTAGTGCTCTTGCTAATGTATAATATTGTGTGTTATAGAGATACCTAGGTAGTATCTGTAGCACTACATGACAGGTAATAGTGCTGTTATCTAGTGCTCTTGCTAATGTATAATATTGTGTTATAGAGATACCTAGGTAGTATCTGTAGCACTACATGACAGGTAATAGTGCTGTTATCTATAGTGCTCTTGCTAATGTATAATATTGTGTGTTATAGGGATACCTAGGTAGTATCTGTAGCACCACATGACAGGTAATAGTGCTGTTATCTAGTGCTCTTGCTAATGTATAATATTGTGTGTTATAGAGATACCTAGGTACAATCTGTAGCACTACATGACAGGTAATAGTGCTGTTATCTAGTGCTCTTGCTAATGTATAATATTGTGTTATAGAGATACCTAGGTACAATCAGTAGCACTACATGACAGGTAATAGTGCTGTTATCTAGTGCTCTTGCTAATGTATAATATTGTGTGTTATAGAGATACCTAGGTAGTATCTGTAACACTACATGACAGGTAATAGTGCTGTTATCTAGTGCTCTTGCTAATGTATAATATTGTGTTATAGAGATACCTAGGTAGTATCTGTAGCACTACATGACAGGTAATAGTGCTGTTATCTAGTGCTCTTGCTAATGTATAATATTGTGTTATAGAGATACCTAGGTAGTATCTGTAGCACTACATGACAAGTAATAGTGCTGTTATCTAGTGCTCTTGCTAATGTATAATATTGTGTGTTATAGAGATACCTAGGTAGTATCTGTAACACTACATGACAGGTAATAGTGCTGTTATCTAGTGCTCTTGCTAATGAATAATATTGTGTGTTATAGAGATACCTAGGTAGTATCTGTAACACTACATGACAGGTAATAGTGCTGTTATGTAGTGCTCTTGCTAATGTATAATATTGTGTGTTATAGAGATACCTAGGTAGTATCTGTAGCACTACATGACAGGTAATAGTGCTGTTATCTAGTGCTCTTGCTAATATATAATATTGTGTGTTATAGAGATACCTAGGTAGTATCTGTAGCACTACATTACAGGTAATAGTGCTGTTATCTAGTGCTAATGTATAATATTGTGTGTTATAGAGATACCTAGGTAGTATCTGTAGCACTACATGACAGGTAATAGTGCTGTTATCTAGTGCTCTTGCTAATGTAGAATATTGTGTGTTATAGAGATACCTAGGGAGTATCTGTAGCACTACATGACAGGTAATAGTGCTGTTATCTAGTGCTCTTGCTAATGTATAATATTGTGTGTTATAGAGATACCTAGGTAGTATCTGTAGCACTACATGACAGGTAACAGTGCTGTTATCTAGTGCTCTTGCTAATGTATAATATTGTGTTATAGAGATACCTAGGTAGTATCTGTAGCACTACATGACAGGTAATAGTGCTGTTATCTAGTGCTCTTGCTAATGTATAATATTGTGTTATAGAGATACCTAGGTAGTATCTGTAGCACTACATGACAGGTAATAGTGCTGTTATCTAGTGCTCTTGCTAATGTATAATATTGTGTGTTATAGAGATACCTAGGTAGTATCTGTAGCACTACATGACAGGTAACAGTGCTGTTATCTAGTGCTCTTGCTAATGTATAATATTGTGTTATAGAGATACCTAGGTAGTATCTGTAGCACTACATGACAGGTAATAGTGCTGTTATCTAGTGCTCTTGCTAATGTATAATATTGTGTTATAGAGATACCTAGGTAGTATCGGTAGCACTACATGACAGGTAATAGTGCTGTTATCTAGTGCTCTTGCTAATGTATAATATTGTGTTATAGAGATACCTAGGTAGTATCTGTAGCACTACATGACAGGTAATAGTGCTGTTATCTAGTGCTCTTGCTAATGTATAATATTGTGTGTTATAGAGATACCTAGGTAGTATCTGTAGCACTACATGACAGGTAATAGTGCTGTTATCTAGTGCTCTTGCTAATGTATAATATTGTGTTATAGAGATACCTAGGTAGTATCTGTAGCACTACATGACAGGTAATAGTGCTGTTATCTAGTGCTGTTATCTAGTGCTCTTGCTAATGTATAATATTGTGTGTTATAGAGATACCTAGGTAGTATCTGTAGCACTACATGACAGGTAATAGTGCTGTTATCTAGTGCTCTTGCTAATGTATAATATTGTGTTATAGAGATACCTAGGTAGTATCTGTAGCACTACATGACAGGTAATAGTGCTGTTATCTATAGTGCTCTTGCTAATGTATAATATTGTGTGTTATAGGGATACCTAGGTAGTATCTGTAGCACCACATGACAGGTAATAGTGCTGTTATCTAGTGCTCTTGCTAATGTATAATATTGTGTGTTATAGAGATACCTAGGTACAATCTGTAGCACTACATGACAGGTAATAGTGCTGTTATCTAGTGCTCTTGCTAATGTATAATATTGTGTGTTATAGAGATACCTAGGTAGTATCTATAGCACTACATGACAGGTAATAATGCTGTTATCTAGTGCTCTTGCTAATGTATAATATTGTGTGTTATAGAGATACCTAGGTAGCATCTGTAGCACTACATGACAGGTAGTAGTGCTGTTATCTAGTGCTCTTGCTAATGTATAATATTGTGTGTTATAGATATACCTAGGTAGTATCTGTAGCACTACATGACAGGTAATAGTGCTGTTATCTAGTGCTCTTGCTAATGTATAATATTGTGTGTTATAGAGATACCTAGGTAGTATCTGTAGCACTACATGACAGGTAATAGTGCAGTTATCTAGTGCTCTTGCTAATGTATAATATTGTGTTATAGAGATACCTAGGTAGTATCTGTAGCACTACATGACAAGTAATAGTGCTGTTATCTAGTGCTCTTGCTAATGTATAATATTGTGTTATAGAGATACCTAGGTAGTATCTGTAGCACTACATGACAGGTAATAGTGCTGTTATCTAGTGCTCTTGCTAATGTATAATATTGTGTTATAGAGATACTTAGGTAGCATCTGTAGCACTACATGACAGGTAATAGTGCTGTTATCTAGTTCTCTTGCTAATGTATTATATTGTGTGTTATAGAGATACCTAGGTAGTATCTGTAGCACTACATGACAGGTAATAGTGCTGTTATCTAGTGCTCTTGCTAATGTATAATATTGTGTGTTATAGAGATACCTAGGTACAATCTGTAGCACTACATGACAGGTAATAGTGCTGTTATCTAGTGCTCTTGCTAATGTATAATATTGTGTGTTATAGAGATACCTAGGTAGTATCTGTAGCACTACATGACAGGTAATAGTGCTGTTATCTAGTGCTCTTGCTAATTTATAATATTGTGTGTTATAGAGATACCTAGGTAGTATCTGTAGCACTACATGACAGGTAATAGTGCTGTTATCTAGTGCTCTTGCTAATATATAATATTGTGTGTTATAGAGATACCTAGGTAGTATCTGTAGCACTACATTACAGGTAATAGTGCTGTTATCTAGTGCTAATGTATAATATTGTGTGTTATAGAGATACCTAGGGAGTATCTGTAGCACTACATGACAGGTAATAGTGCTGTTATCTAGTGCTCTTGCTAATGTATAATATTGTGTGTTATAGAGATACCTAGGTAGTATCTGTAGCACTACATGACAGGTAACAGTGCTGTTATCTAGTGCTCTTGCTAATGTATAATATTGTGTTATAGAGATACCTAGGTAGTATCTGTAGCACTACATGACAGGTAATAGTGCTGTTATCTAGTGCTCTTGCTAATGTATAATATTGTGTTATAGAGATACCTAGGTAGTATCTGTAGCACTACATGACAGGTAATAGTGCTGTTATCTAGTGCTCTTGCTAATGTATAATATTGTGTTATAGAGATACCTAGGTAGTATCGGTAGCACTACATGACAGGTAATAGTGCTGTTATCTAGTGCTCTTGCTAATGTATAATATTGTGTTATAGAGATACCTAGGTAGTATCTGTAGCACTATATGACAGGTAATAGTGCTGTTATCTAGTGCTGTTATCTAGTGCTCTTGCTAATGTATAATATTGTGTGTTATAGAGATACCTAGGTAGTATCTGTAGCACTACATGACAGGTAATAGTGCTGTTATCTAGTGCTCTTGCTAATGTATAATATTGTGTTATAGAGATACCTAGGTAGTATCTGTAGCACTACATGACAGGTAATAGTGCTGTTATCTAGTGCTCTTGCTAATGTATAATATTGTGTTATAGAGATACCTAGGTAGTATCTGTAGCACTACATGACAGGTAATAGTGCTGTTATCTATAGTGCTCTTGCTAATGTATAATATTGTGTGTTATAGGGATACCTAGGTAGTATCTGTAGTACCACATGACAGGTAATAGTGCTGTTATCTAGTGCTCTTGCTAATGTATAATATTGTGTGTTATAGAGATACCTAGGTACAATCTGTAGCACTACATGACAGGTAATAGTGCTGTTATCTAGTGCTCTTGCTAATGTATAATATTGTGTGTTATAGAGATACCTAGGTACAATCAGTAGCACTACATGACAGGTAATAGTGCTGTTATCTAGTGCTCTTGCTAATGTATAATATTGTGTGTTATAGAGATACCTAGGTAGTATCTATAGCACTACATGACAGGTAATAATGCTGTTATCTAGTGCTCTTGCTAATGTATAATATTGTGTGTTATAGAGATACCTAGGTAGCATCTGTAGCACTACATGACAGGTAGTAGTGCTGTTATCTAGTGCTCTTGCTAATGTATAATATTGTGTGTTATAGAGATACCTAGGTAGTATCTGTAGCACTACATGACAGGTAATAGTGCTGTTATCTAGTGCTCTTGCTAATGTATAATATTGTGTGTTATAGAGATACCTAGGTAGTATCTGTAGCACTACATGACAGGTAATAGTGCTGTTACCTTGTGCTCTTGCTAATGTATAATATTGTGTTATAGAGATACCTAGGTAGTATCTGTAGCACTACATGACAGGTAATAGTGCTGTTATCTAGTGCTCTTGCTAATGTATAATATGTTATAGAGATACCTAGGTAGTATCTGTAGCACTACATGACAGGTAATAGTGCTGTTATCTAGTGCTCTTGCTAATGTATATTATTGTATGTTATAGAGATACCTAGGTAGTATCTGTAGCACTACATGACAGGTAATAGTGCTGTTATCTAGTGCTCTTGCTAATGTATATTATTGTGTGTTATAGAGGTACCTAGGTACCATCTGTAGCACTACATGACAGGTAATAGTGCTGTTATCTAGTGCTCTTGCTAATGTATAATATTGTGTGTTATAGAGATACCTAGGTAGTATCTGTAGCACTACATGACAGGTAATAGTGCTGTTATCTAGTGCTCTTGCTAATGTATAATACTGTGTGTTATAGAGATACCTAGGTAGTATCTGTAGCACTACATGACAGGTAATAGTGCTGTTATCTAGTGCTCTTGCTAATGTATAATACTGTGTGTTATAGAGATACCTAGGTAGTATCTGGAGCACTACATGACAGGTAATAGTGCTGTTATCTAGTGCTCTTGCTAATGTATAATACTGTGTGTTATAGAGATACCTAGGTAGTTTCTGTAGCACTACATGACAGGTAATAGTGCTGTTATCTAGTGCTCTTGCTAATGTATAATATTATGTGTTATAGAGATACCTAGGTAGTATCTGTAGCACTACATGACAGGTAATAGTGCTGTTATCTAGTGCTCTTGCTAATGTATAATATTGTGTGTTATAGAGATACCTAGGTAGTATCTGTAGCACTACATGACAGGTAATAGTGCTGTTATCTAGTGCTCTTGCTAATGTATAATATTGTGTTATAGAGATACCTAGGTAGTATCTGTAGCACTACATGACAGGTATTAGTGCTGTTATCTAGTGCTCTTGCTAATGTATAATATTGTGTTATAGAGATACCTAGGTAGTATCTGTAGCACTACATGACAGGTAATAGTGCTGTTATCTAGTGCTCTTGCTAATGTATAATATTGTGTTATAGATACATAGGTAGTATCTGTAGCACTACATGACAGGTATTAGTGCTGTTATCTAGTGCTCTTGCTAATGTATAATATTGTGTGTTATAGAGATACCTAGGTAGTATCTGTAGCACTACATGACAGGTAATAGTGCTGTTATCTAGTGCTCTTGCTAATGTATAATATTGTGTGTTATAGAGATACCTAGGTAGTATCTGTAGCACTACATGACAGGTGATAGTGCTGTTATCTAGTACTCTTGCTAATGTATAATATTGTGTGTTATAGAGATACCTAGGTAGTATCTGTAGCACTACATGACAGGTAATAGTGCTGTTATCTAGTACTCTTGCTAATGTATAATATTGTGTGTTATAGAGATACCTAGGTAGTATCTGTAGCACTACATGACAGGTAATAGTGCTGTTATCTAGTGCTCTTGCTAATGTATAATATTGTGTGTTATAGAGATACCTAGGTAGTATCTGTAGCACTACATGACAGGTAATAGTGCTGTTATCTAGTGCTCTTGCTAATGTATAATATTGTGTGTTATAGAGATACCTAGGTAGTATCTGTAGCACTACATGACAGGTAACAGTGTTATCTAGTGCTCTTGCTAATGTATAATATTGTGTGTTATAAAGATACCTAGGTAGTATCTGTATCACTACATGACAGGTAATAGTGCTGTTATCTAGTGCTCTTGCTAATGTATAATATTGTGTGTTATAGAGATACCTAGGTAGTATCTGTAGCACTACATGACAGGTAATAGTGCTGTTATCTAGTGCTCTTGCTAATGTATAATATTGTGTGTTATAGAGATACCTAGGTAGTATCTGTAGCACTACATGACAGGTAATAGTGCTGTTATCTAGTGCTCTTGCTAATGTATAATATTGTCTGTTATAGAGATACCTAGGTAGTATCTGTAGCACAACATGACAGGTAATAGTGCTGTTATCTAGTGCTCTTGCTAATGTATAATATTGTGTGTTATAGAGATACCTAGGTAGTATCTGTAGCACTACATGACAGGTAATAGTGCTTTATCTAGTGCTCTTGCTAATGTATAATATTGTGTGTTATAGAGATACCTAGGTAGTATCTGTAGCACTACATGACAGGTGATAGTGCTGTTATCTAGTACTCTTGCTAATGTATAATATTGTGTGTTATAGAGATACCTAGGTAGTATCTGTAGCACTACATGACAGGTGATAGTGCTGTTATCTAGTACTCTTGCTAATGTATAATATTGTGTGTTATAGAGATACCTAGGTAGTATCTGTAGCACTACATGACAGGTAATAGTGCTGTTATCTAGTGCTCTTGCTAATGTATAATATTGTGTGTTATAGAGATACCTAGGTAGTATCTGTAGCACTACATGACAGGTAATAGTGCTGTTATCTAGTGCTCTTGCTAATGTATAATATTGTGTGTTATAGAGATACCTAGGTAGTATCTGTAGCACTACATGACAGGTAACAGTGTTATCTAGTGCTCTTGCTAATGTATAATATTGTGTGTTATAAAGATACCTAGGTAGTATCTGTATCACTACATGACAGGTAATAGTGCTGTTATCTAGTGCTCTTGCTAATGTATAATATTGTGTGTTATAGAGATACCTAGGTAGTATCTGTAGCACTACATGACAGGTAATAGTGCTGTTATCTAGTGCTCTTGCTAATGTATAATATTGTGTGTTATAGAGATACCTAGGTAGTATCTGTAGCACTACATGACAGGTAATAGTGCTGTTATCTAGTGCTCTTGCTAATGTATAATATTGTCTGTTATAGAGATACCTAGGTAGTATCTGTAGCACTACATGACAGGTAATAGTGCTGTTATCTAGTGCTCTTGCTAATGTATAATATTGTGTTATAGAGATACCTAGGTAGTATCTGTAGCACTACATGACAAGTAATAGTGCTGTTATCTAGTGCTCTTGCTAATGTATAATATTGTGTTATAGAGATACCTAGGTAGTATCTGTAGCACTACATGACAGGTAATAGTGCTGTTATCTAGTGCTCTTGCTAATGTATAATATTGTGTTATAGAGATACTTAGGTAGTATCTGTAGCACTACATGACAGGTAATAGTGCTGTTATCTAGTTCTCTTGCTAATGTATAATATTGTGTGTTATAGAGATACCTAGGTAGTATCTGTAGCACTACATGACAGGTAATACTGCTGTTATCTAGTGCTCTTGCTAATGTATAATATTGTGTGTTATAGAGATACCTAGGTACAATCTGTAGCACTACATGACAGGTAATAGTGCTGTTATCTAGTGCTCTTGCTAATGTATAATATTGTGTGTTATAGAGATACCTAGGTAGTATCTGTAGCACTACATGACAGGTAATAGTGCTGTTATCTAGTGCTCTTGCTAATGTATAATATTGTGTTATAGAGATACCTAGGTAGTATCTGTAGCACTACATGACAGGTAATAGTGCTGTTATCTAGTGCTCTTGCTAATGTATAATATTGTGTGTTATAGAGATACCTAGGTAGTATCTGTAGCACTACATGACAGGTAATAGTGCTGTTATCTAGTGCTCTTGCTAATGTATAATATTAGTGTTATAGAGATACCTAGGTAGTATCTGTAGCACTACATGACAGGTAATAGTGCCGTTATCTAGTTCTCTTGCTAATGTATAATATTATGTGTGATAGAGATACCTAGGTAGTATCTGTAGCACTACATGACAGGTAATAGTGCTATTATCTAGTGCTCTTGCTAATGTATAATATTATGTGTTATAGAGATACCTAGGTAGTATCTGTAGCACTACATGACAGGTTATAGTGCTGTTATCTAGTGCTCTTGCTAATATATAATATTGTGTGTTATAGAGATACCTAGGTAGTATCTGTATCACTACATGACAGGTAATAGTGCTGTTATCTAGTGCTCTTGCTAATGTATAATATTGTGTGTTATAGAGATACCTAGGTAGTGTCTGTAGCACTACATGACAGGTAATAGTGCTGTTATCTAGTGCTCTTGCTAATGTATAATATTGTGTGTTATAGAGATACCTAGGTAATATCTGTAGCACTACATGACAGGTAATAGTGCTGTTATCTAGTTCTCTTGCTAATGTATGATATTATGTGTGATAGAGATACCTAGGTAGTATCTGTAGCACTACATGACAGGTAATAGTGCTATTATCTAGTGCTCTTGCTAATGTATAATATTGTGTGTTATAGAGATACCTAGGTAGTATCTGTAGCTCTACATGATAGGTAATAGTGCTATTATCTAGTGCCCTTGCTAATGTATAATATTGTGTGTTATAGAGATACCTAGGTAGTATCTGTAGCACTACATGACAGGTAATAGTGCTATTATCTAGTGCCCTTGCTAATGTATAATATTGTGTGTTATAGAGATACCTAGGTAGTATCTGTAGCACTACATGACAGGTTATAGTGCTGTTATCTAGTGCTCTTGCTAATGTATAATATTGTGTGTTATAGAGATACCTAGGTAGTATCTGTAGCACTACATGACAGGTAATAGTGCTGTTATCTAGTGCTCTTGCTAATGTATAATATTGTGTGTTATAGAGATACCTAGGTAGTATCTGTAACACTACATGACAGGTAATAGTGCTGTTATCTAGTGCTCTTGCTAATGAATAATATTGTGTGTTATAGAGATACCTAGGTAGTATCTGTAACACTACATGACAGGTAATAGTGCTGTTATCTAGTGCTCTTGCTAATGTATAATATTGTGTGTTATAGAGATACCTAGGTACCATCTGTAGCACTACATGACAAGTAATAGTGCTGTTATGTAGTGCTCTTGCTAATGTATAATATTGTGTGTTATAGAGATACCTAGGTAGTATCTGTAGCACTACATGACAAGTAATAGTGCTGTTATCTAGTGCTCTTGCTAATGTATAATATTGTGTGTTATAGAGATACCTAGGTAGTATCTGTAGCACTACATGACAGGTAATAGTGCTGTTATCTAGTGCTCTTGCTAATATATAATATTGTGTGTTATAGAGATACCTAGGTAGTATCTGTAGCACTACATGACAGGTAATAGTGCTGTTATCTAGTGCTCTTGCTAATATATAATATTGTGTGTTATAGAGATACCTAGGTAGTATCTGTAGCACTACATTACAGGTAATAGTGCTGTTATCTAGTGCTAATGTATAATATTGTGTGTTATAGAGATACCTAGGTAGTATCTGTAGCACTACATGACAGGTAATAGTGCTGTTATCTAGTGCTCTTGCTAATGTAGAATATTGTGTGTTATAGAGATACCTAGGGAGTATCTGTAGCACTACATGACAGGTAATAGTGCTGTTATCTAGTGCTTGCTAATGTATAATATTGTGTGTTATAGAGATACCTAGGTAGTATCTGTAGCACTACATGACAGGTAATAGTGCTGTTATCTAGTGCTCTTGCTAATGTAGAATATTGTGTTATAGAGATACCTAGGGAGTATCTGTAGCACTACATGACAGGTAATAGTGCTGTTATCTAGTGCTCTTGCTAATGTATAATATTGTGTGTTATAGAGATACCTAGGTAGTATCTGTAGCACTACATGACAGGTAACAGTGCTGTTATCTAGTGCTCTTGCTAATGTATAATATTGTGTGTTATAGAGATACCTAGGTAGTATCTGTAGCACTATATTATACATTAGCAAGAGCACTAGTGCTGTTATCTAGTGCTCTTGCTAATGTATAATATTGTGTGTTATAGAGATACCTAGGTAGTATCTGTAGCACTACATGACAGGTAATAGTGCTGTTATCTAGTGCTCTTGCTAATGTATAATATTGTGTGTATAGAGATACCTAGGTAGTATCTGTAGCACTACATGACAGGTAATAGTGCTGTTATCTAGTGCTCTTGCTAATGTATAATATTGTGTGTTATAGAGATACCTAGGTAGTATCTGTAGCACTACATGACAGGTAACAGTGCTGTTATCTAGTGCTCTTGCTAATGTATAATATTGTGTTATAGAGATACCTAGGTAGTATCTGTAGCACTACATGACAGGTAATAGTGCTGTTATCTAGTGCTCTTGCTAATGTATAATATTGTGTTATAGAGATACCTAGGTAGTATCTGTAGCACTACATGACAGGTAATAGTGCTGTTATCTAGTGCTCTTGCTAATGTATAATATTGTGTTATAGAGATACCTAGGTAGTATCTGTAGCACTACATGACAGGTAACAGTGCTGTTATCTAGTGCTCTTGCTAATGTATAATATTGTGTGTTATAGAGATACCTAGGTAGTATCTGTAGCACTACATGACAGGTAATAGTGCTGTTATCTAGTGCTCTTGCTAATGTATAATATTGTGTTATAGAGATACCTAGGTAGTATCTGTAGCACTACATGACAGGTAATAGTGCTGTTATCTATAGTGCTCTTGCTAATGTATAATATTGTGTGTTATAGGGATACCTAGGTAGTATCTGTAGCACACATGACAGGTAATAGTGCTGTTATCTAGTGC
The DNA here is from genome assembly GCF_027579735.1 of Bombina bombina. Lineage (NCBI taxonomy): Eukaryota > Metazoa > Chordata > Amphibia > Anura > Bombinatoridae > Bombina > Bombina bombina. The sequence goes on along the minus strand of NC_069507.1, from coordinate 18,357,630 downwards.
TCTTGCTAATGTATAATATTGTGTGTTATAGAGATACCTAGGTACAATCTGTAGCACTACATGACAGGTAATAGTGCTGTTATCTAGTGCTCTTGCTTATGTATAATATTGTGTTATAGAGATACCTAGGTACAATCAGTAGCACTACATGACAGGTAATAGTGCTGTTATCTAGTGCTCTTGCTAATGTATAATATTGTGTGTTATAGAGATACCTAGGTAGTATCTGTAGCACTACATGACAGGTAATAGTGCTGTTATCTAGTGCTCTTGCTAATGTATAATATTGTGTTATAGAGATACCTAGGTAGTATCTGTAGCACCACATGACAGGTAATAGTGCTGTTATCTAGTGCTCTTGCTAATGTATAATATTGTGTGTTATAGAGATACCTAGGTACAATCTGTAGCACTACATGACAGGTAATAGTGCTGTTATCTAGTGCTCTTGCTAATGTATAATATTGTGTTATAGAGATACCTAGGTACAATCAGTAGCACTACATGACAGGTAATAGTGCTGTTATCTAGTGCTCTTGCTAATGTATAATATTGTGTGTTATAGAGATACCTAGGTAGTATCTGTAACACTACATGACAGGTAATAGTGCTGTTATCTAGTGCTCTTGCTAATGTATAATATTGTGTTATAGAGATACCTAGGTAGTATCTGTAGCACTACATGACAGGTAATAGTGCTGTTATCTAGTGCTCTTGCTAATGTATAATATTGTGTTATAGAGATACCTAGGTAGTATCTGTAGCACTACATGACAAGTAATAGTGCTGTTATCTAGTGCTCTTGCTAATGTATAATATTGTGTGTTATAGAGATACCTAGGTAGTATCGGTAGCACTACATGACAGGTAATAGTGCTGTTATCTAGTGCTCTTGCTAATGAATAATATTGTGTGTTATAGAGATACCTAGGTAGTATCTGTAGCACTACATGACAGGTAATAGTGCTGTTATCTAGTGCTCTTGCTAATGTATAATATTGTGTGTTATAGAGATACCTAGGTAGTATCTGTAGCACTACATGACAGGTAATAGTGCTGTTATCTAGTGCTCTTGCTAATGTATAATATTGTGTGTTATAGAGATACCTAGGTAGTATCTGTAGCACTACATGACAGGTAATAGTGCTGTTATCTAGTGCTCTTGCTAATGTATAATATTGTGTTATAGAGATACCTAGGTAGTATCTGTAGCACTACATGACAGGTAATAGTGCTGTTATCTAGTGCTCTTGCTAATGTATAATATTGTGTGTTATAGAGATACCTAGGTAGTATCTGTAGCACTACATGACAGGTAATAGTGCTGTTATCTAGTGCTCTTGCTAATGTATAATATTGTGTGTTATAGAGATACCTAGGTAGTATCTGTAGCACTACATGACAGGTAACAGTGCTGTTATCTAGTGCTCTTGCTAATGTATAATATTGTGTTATAGAGATACCTAGGTAGTATCTGTAGCACTACATGACAGGTAATAGTGCTGTTATCTAGTGCTCTTGCTAATGTATAATATTGTGTTATAGAGATACCTAGGTAGTATCTGTAGCACTACATGACAGGTAATAGTGCTGTTATCTAGTGCTCTTGCTAATGTATAATATTGTGTGTTATAGAGATACCTAGGTAGTATCTGTAGCACTACATGACAGGTAACAGTGCTGTTATCTAGTGCTCTTGCTAATGTATAATATTGTGTTATAGAGATACCTAGGTAGTATCTGTAGCACTACATGACAGGTAATAGTGCTGTTATCTAGTGCTCTTGCTAATGTATAATATTGTGTGTTATAGAGATACCTAGGTAGTATCTGTAGCACTACATGACAGGTAATAGTGCTGTTATCTAGTGCTCTTGCTAATGTATAATATTGTGTTATAGAGATACCTAGGTAGTATCTGTAGCACTACATGACAGGTAATAGTGCTGTTATCTAGTGCTCTTGCTAATGTATAATATTGTGTGTTATAGAGATACCTAGGTAGTATCTGTAGCACCTACATGACAGGTAATAGTGCTGTTATCTAGTGCTCTTGCTAATGTATAATATTGTGTGTTATAGAGATACCTAGGTAGAATCTGTAGCACTACATGACAGGTAATAGTGCTGTTATCTAGTGCTGTTATCTAGTGCTCTTGCTAATGTATAATATTGTGTGTTATAGAGATACCTAGGTAGTATCTGTAGCACTACATGACAGGTAATAGTGCTGTTATCTAGTGCTCTTGCTAATGTATAATATTGTGTGTTATAGAGATACCTAGGTAGCTATCTGTAGCACTACATGACAGGTAGTAGTGCTGTTATCTATAGTGCTCTTGCTAATGTATAATATTGTGTGTTATAGGGATACCTAGGTAGTATCTGTAGCACCACATGACAGGTAATAGTGCTGTTATCTAGTGCTCTTGCTAATGTATAATATTGTGTGTTATAGAGATACCTAGGTACAATCTGTAGCACTACATGACAGGTAATAGTGCTGTTATCTAGTGCTCTTGCTAATGTATAATATTGTGTGTTATAGAGATACCTAGGTAGTATCTATAGCACTACATGACAGGTAATAATGCTGTTATCTAGTGCTCTTGCTAATGTATAATATTGTGTGTTATAGAGATACCTAGGTAGCATCTGTAGCACTACATGACAGGTAGTAGTGCTGTTATCTAGTGCTCTTGCTAATGTATAATATTGTGTGTTATAGATATACCTAGGTAGTATCTGTAGCACTACATGACAGGTAATAGTGCTGTTATCTAGTGCTCTTGCTAATGTATAATATTGTGTGTTATAGAGATACCTAGGTAGTATCTGTAGCACTACATGACAGGTAATAGTGCTGTTATCTAGTGCTCTTGCTAATGTATAATATTGTGTGTTATAGAGATACCTAGGTACAATCTGTAGCACTACATGACAGGTAATAGTGCTGTTATCTAGTGCTCTTGCTAATGTATAATATTGTGTGTTATAGAGATACCTAGGTAGTATCTGTAGCACTACATGACAGGTAATAGTGCTGTTATCTAGTGCTCTTGCTAATTTATAATATTGTGTGTTATAGAGATACCTAGGTAGTATCTGTAGCACTACATGACAGGTAATAGTGCTGTTATCTAGTGCTCTTGCTAATATATAATATTGTGTGTTATAGAGATACCTAGGTAGTATCTGTAGCACTACATTACAGGTAATAGTGCTGTTATCTAGTGCTAATGTATAATATTGTGTGTTATAGAGATACCTAGGGAGTATCTGTAGCACTACATGACAGGTAATAGTGCTGTTATCTAGTGCTCTTGCTAATGTATAATATTGTGTGTTATAGAGATACCTAGGTAGTATCTGTAGCACTACATGACAGGTAACAGTGCTGTTATCTAGTGCTCTTGCTAATGTATAATATTGTGTTATAGAGATACCTAGGTAGTATCTGTAGCACTACATGACAGGTAATAGTGCTGTTATCTAGTGCTCTTGCTAATGTATAATATTGTGTTATAGAGATACCTAGGTAGTATCTGTAGCACTACATGACAGGTAATAGTGCTGTTATCTAGTGCTCTTGCTAATGTATAATATTGTGTTATAGAGATACCTAGGTAGTATCGGTAGCACTACATGACAGGTAATAGTGCTGTTATCTAGTGCTCTTGCTAATGTATAATATTGTGTTATAGAGATACCTAGGTAGTATCTGTAGCACTATATGACAGGTAATAGTGCTGTTATCTAGTGCTGTTATCTAGTGCTCTTGCTAATGTATAATATTGTGTGTTATAGAGATACCTAGGTAGTATCTGTAGCACTACATGACAGGTAATAGTGCTGTTATCTAGTGCTCTTGCTAATGTATAATATTGTGTTATAGAGATACCTAGGTAGTATCTGTAGCACTACATGACAGGTAATAGTGCTGTTATCTAGTGCTCTTGCTAATGTATAATATTGTGTTATAGAGATACCTAGGTAGTATCTGTAGCACTACATGACAGGTAATAGTGCTGTTATCTATAGTGCTCTTGCTAATGTATAATATTGTGTGTTATAGGGATACCTAGGTAGTATCTGTAGTACCACATGACAGGTAATAGTGCTGTTATCTAGTGCTCTTGCTAATGTATAATATTGTGTGTTATAGAGATACCTAGGTACAATCTGTAGCACTACATGACAGGTAATAGTGCTGTTATCTAGTGCTCTTGCTAATGTATAATATTGTGTGTTATAGAGATACCTAGGTACAATCAGTAGCACTACATGACAGGTAATAGTGCTGTTATCTAGTGCTCTTGCTAATGTATAATATTGTGTGTTATAGAGATACCTAGGTAGTATCTATAGCACTACATGACAGGTAATAATGCTGTTATCTAGTGCTCTTGCTAATGTATAATATTGTGTGTTATAGAGATACCTAGGTAGCATCTGTAGCACTACATGACAGGTAGTAGTGCTGTTATCTAGTGCTCTTGCTAATGTATAATATTGTGTGTTATAGATATACCTAGGTAGTATCTGTAGCACTACATGACAGGTAATAGTGCTGTTATCTAGTGCTCTTGCTAATGTATAATATTGTGTGTTATAGAGATACCTAGGTAGTATCTGTAGCACTACATGACAGGTAATAGTGCTGTTACCTAGTGCTCTTGCTAATGTATAATATTGTGTTATAGAGATACCTAGGTAGTATCTGTAGCACTACATGACAGGTAATAGTGCTGTTATCTAGTGCTCTTGCTAATGTATAATATGTTATAGAGATACCTAGGTAGTATCTGTAGCACTACATGACAGGTAATAGTGCTGTTATCTAGTGCTCTTGCTAATGTATATTATTGTATGTTATAGAGATACCTAGGTAGTATCTGTAGCACTACATGACAGGTAATAGTGCTGTTATCTAGTGCTCTTGCTAATGTATATTATTGTGTGTTATAGAGGTACCTAGGTACCATCTGTAGCACTACATGACAGGTAATAGTGCTGTTATCTAGTGCTCTTGCTAATGTATAATATTGTGTGTTATAGAGATACCTAGGTAGTATCTGTAGCACTACATGACAGGTAATAGTGCTGTTATCTAGTGCTCTTGCTAATGTATAATACTGTGTGTTATAGAGATACCTAGGTAGTATCTGTAGCACTACATGACAGGTAATAGTGCTGTTATCTAGTGCTCTTGCTAATGTATAATACTGTGTGTTATAGAGATACCTAGGTAGTATCTGGAGCACTACATGACAGGTAATAGTGCTGTTATCTAGTGCTCTTGCTAATGTATAATACTGTGTGTTATAGAGATACCTAGGTAGTTTCTGTAGCACTACATGACAGGTAATAGTGCTGTTATCTAGTGCTCTTGCTAATGTATAATATTATGTGTTATAGAGATACCTAGGTAGTATCTGTAGCACTACATGACAGGTAATAGTGCTGTTATCTAGTGCTCTTGCTAATGTATAATATTGTGTGTTATAGAGATACCTAGGTAGTATCTGTAGCACTACATGACAGGTAATAGTGCTGTTATCTAGTGCTCTTGCTAATGTATAATATTGTGTTATAGAGATACCTAGGTAGTATCTGTAGCACTACATGACAGGTATTAGTGCTGTTATCTAGTGCTCTTGCTAATGTATAATATTGTGTTATAGAGATACCTAGGTAGTATCTGTAGCACTACATGACAGGTAATAGTGCTGTTATCTAGTGCTCTTGCTAATGTATAATATTGTGTTATAGATACATAGGTAGTATCTGTAGCACTACATGACAGGTATTAGTGCTGTTATCTAGTGCTCTTGCTAATGTATAATATTGTGTGTTATAGAGATACCTAGGTAGTATCTGTAGCACTACATGACAGGTAATAGTGCTGTTATCTAGTGCTCTTGCTAATGTATAATATTGTGTGTTATAGAGATACCTAGGTAGTATCTGTAGCACTACATGACAGGTGATAGTGCTGTTATCTAGTACTCTTGCTAATGTATAATATTGTGTGTTATAGAGATACCTAGGTAGTATCTGTAGCACTACATGACAGGTAATAGTGCTGTTATCTAGTACTCTTGCTAATGTATAATATTGTGTGTTATAGAGATACCTAGGTAGTATCTGTAGCACTACATGACAGGTAATAGTGCTGTTATCTAGTGCTCTTGCTAATGTATAATATTGTGTGTTATAGAGATACCTAGGTAGTATCTGTAGCACTACATGACAGGTAATAGTGCTGTTATCTAGTGCTCTTGCTAATGTATAATATTGTGTGTTATAGAGATACCTAGGTAGTATCGGTAGCACTACATGACAGGTA
>NC_069507.1:18303781-18346281 GCF_027579735.1 Bombina bombina | reverse complement strand
GTGTGTTATAGATATACCTAGGTAGTATCTGTAGCACTACATGACAGGTAATAGTGCTGTTATCTAGTGCTCTTGCTAATGTATAATATTGTGTGTTATAGAGATACCTAGGTAGTATCTGTAGCACTACATGACAGGTAATAGTGCAGTTATCTAGTGTTCTTGCTAATGTATAATATTGTGTTATAGAGATACCTAGGTAGTATCTGTAGCACTACATGACAGGTAATAGTGCTGTTATCTAGTGCTCTTGCTAATGTATAATATTGTGTTATAGAGATACCTAGGTAGTATCTGTAGCACTACATGACAAGTAATAGTGCTGTTATCTAGTGCTCTTGCTAATGTATAATATTGTGTGTTATAGAGATACCTAGGTAGTATCTGTAGCACTACATGACAGGTAATAGTGCTGTTATCTAGTGCTCTTGCTAATGTATAATATTGTGTTATAGAGATACTTAGGTAGCATCTGTAGCACTACATGACAGGTAATAGTGCTGTTATCTAGTTCTCTTGCTAATGTATTATATTGTGTGTTATAGAGATACCTAGGTAGTATCTGTAGCACTACATGACAGGTAATACTGCTGTTATCTAGTGCTCTTGCTAATGTATAATATTGTGTGTTATAGAGATACCTAGGTACAATCTGTAGCACTACATGACAGGTAATAGTGCTGTTATCTAGTGCTCTTGCTAATGTATAATATTGTGTGTTATAGAGATACCTAGGTAGTATCTGTAGCACTACATGACAGGTAATAGTGCTGTTACCTTGTGCTCTTGCTAATGTATAATATTGTGTTTTAGAGATACCTAGGTAGTATCTGTAGCACTACATGACAGGTAATAGTGCTGTTATCTAGTGCTCTTGCTAATGTATAATATTGTGTGTTATAGATACCTAGGTAGTATCTGTAGCACTACATGACAGGTAATAGTGCTGTTATCTAGTGCTCTTGCTAATGTATAATATTATATGTTATAGAGATACCTAGGTAGTATCTGTAGCACTACATGACAGGTAATAGTGCTGTTATCTAGTGCTCTTGCTAATGTATATTATTGTATGTTATAGAGATACCTAGGTAGTATCTGTAGCACTACATGACAGGTAATAGTGCTGTTATCTAGTGCTCTTGCTAATGTATATTATTGTGTGTTATAGAGGTACCTAGGTACCATCTGTAGCACTACATGACAGGTAATAGTGCTGTTATCTAGTGCTCTTGCTAATGTATAATATTGTGTGTTATAGAGATACCTAGGTAGTATCTGTAGCACTACATGACAGGTAATAGTGCTGTTATCTAGTGCTCTTGCTAATGTATAATACTGTGTGTTATAGAGATACCTAGGTAGTATCTGTAGCACTACATGACAGGTAATAGTGCTGTTATCTAGTGCTCTTGCTAATGTATAATATTATGTGTTATAGATATACCTAGGTAGTATCTGTAGCACTACATGACAGGTAATAGTGCTGTTATCTAGTGCTCTTGCTAATGTATAATATTGTGTGTTATAGAGATACCTAGGTAGTATCTGTAGCACTACATGACAGGTAATAGTGCTGTTATCTAGTGCTCTTGCTAATGTATAATACTGTGTGTTATAGAGATACCTAGGTAGTATCTGTAGCACTACATGACAGGTAATAGTGCTGTTATCTAGTGCTCTTGCTAATGTATAATATTATGTGTTATAGATATACCTAGGTAGTATCTGTAGCACTACATGACAGGTAATAGTGCTGTTATCTAGTGCTCTTGCTAATGTATAATATTGTGTGTTATAGAGATACCTAGGTAGTATCTGTAGCACTACATGACAGGTAATAGTGCTGTTATCTAGTGCTCTTGCTAATGTATAATATTGTGTTATAGATACATAGGTAGTATCTGTAGCACTACATGACAGGTATTAGTGCTGTTATCTAGTGCTCTTGCTAATGTATAATATTGTGTGTTATAGAGATACCTAGGTAGTATCTGTAGCACTACATGACAGGTAATAGTGCTGTTATCTAGTGCTCTTGCTAATGTATAATACTGTGTGTTATAGAGATACCTAGGTAATATCTGTAGCACTACATGACAGGTAATAGTGCTGTTATCTAGTGCTCTTGCTAATGTATAATATTGTGTGTTATAGAGATACCTAGGTAGTATCTGTAGCAGTACATGACAGGTAATAGTGCTGTTATCTAGTGCTCTTGCTAATGTATAATATTGTGTTATAGAGATACCTAGGTAGTATCTGTAGCACTACATGACAGGTGATAGTGCTGTTATCTAGTGCTCTTGCTAATGTATAATATTGTGTGTTATAGAGATACCTAGGTAGTATCTGTAGCACTACATGACAGGTGATAGTGCTGTTATCTAGTACTCTTGCTAATGTATAATATTGTGTGTTATAGAGATACCTAGGTAGTATCTGTAGCACTACATGACAGGTAATAGTGCTGTTATCTAGTACTCTTGCTAATGTATAATATTGTGTGTTATAGAGATACCTAGGTAGTATCTGTAGCACTACATGACAGGTAATAGTGCTGTTATCTAGTGCTCTTGCTAATGTATAATATTGTGTGTTATAGAGATACCTAGGTAGTATCTGTAGCACTACATGACAGGTAATAGTGCTGTTATCTAGTGCTCTTGCTAATGTATAATATTGTGTGTTATAGAGATACCTAGGTAGTATCGGTAGCACTACATGACAGGTAACAGTGTTATCTAGTGCTCTTGCTAATGTATAATATTGTGTGTTATAAAGATACCTAGGTAGTATCTGTATCACTACATGACAGGTAATAGTGCTGTTATCTAGTGCTCTTGCTAATGTATATTATTGTGTGTTATAGAGATACCTAGGTAGTATCTGTAGCACTACATGACAGGTAATAGTGCTGTTCTCTAGTGCTCTTGCTAATTTATAATATTGTGTGTTATAGAGATACCTAGGTAGTATCTGTAGCACTACATGACAGGTAATAGTGCTGTTATCTAGTGCTCTTGCTAATGTATAATATTGTGTGTTATAGAGATACCTAGGTAGTATCTGTAGCACTACATGACAGGTAATAGTGCTGTTATCTAGTGCTCTTGCTAATGTATAATATTGTGTGTTATAGAGATACCTAGGTAGTATCTGTAGCACTACATGACAGGTAATAGTGCTGTTATCTAGTGTTCTTGCTAATGTATAATATTGTGTTATAGAGATACCTAGGTAGTATCTGTAGCACTACATGACAGGTAATAGTGCTGTTATCTAGTGCTCTTGCTAATGTATAATATTGTGTTATAGAGATACCTAGGTAGTATCTGTAGCACTACATGACAGGTAATAGTGCTGTTATCTAGTGCTCTTGCTAATGTATAATATTGTGTGTTATAGAGATACCTAGGTAGTATCTGTAGCACTACATGACGGGTAATAGTGCTGTTATCTAGTGCTCTTGCTAATGTATAATACTGTGTGTTATAGAGATACCTAGGTAGTATCTGTAGCACTACATGACAGGTAATAGTGCTGTTATCTAGTGCTCTTGCTAATGTATAATATTATGTGTTATAGATATACCTAGGTAGTATCTGTAGCACTACATGACAGGTAATAGTGCTGTTATCTAGTGCTCTTGCTAATGTATAATATTGTGTGTTATAGAGATACCTAGGTAGTATCTGTAGCACTACATGACAGGTAATAGTGCTGTTATCTAGTGCTCTTGCTAATGTATAATATTGTGTTATAGAGATACCTAGGTAGTATCTGTAGCACTACATGACAGGTATTAGTGCTGTTATCTAGTGCTCTTGCTAATGTATAATATTGTGTTATAGAGATACCTAGGTAGTATCTGTAGCACTACATGACAGGTAATAGTGCTGTTATCTAGTGCTCTTGCTAATGTATAATATTGTGTGTTATAGAGATACCTATGTAGTATCTGTAGCACTACATGACAGGTAATAGTGCTGTTATCTAGTGCTCTTGCTAATGTATAATATTGTGTTATAGATACATAGGTAGTATCTGTAGCACTACATGACAGGTATTAGTGCTGTTATCTAGTGCTCTTGCTAATGTATAATATTGTGTGTTATAGAGATACCTAGGTAGTATCTGTAGCACTACATGACAGGTAATAGTGCTGTTATCTAGTGCTCTTGCTAATGTATAATACTGTGTGTTATAGAGATACCTAGGTAATATCTGTAGCACTACATGACAGGTAATAGTGCTGTTATCTAGTGCTCTTGCTAATGTATAATATTGTGTTATAGAGATACCTAGGTAGTATCTGTAGCAGTACATGACAGGTAATAGTGCTGTTATCTAGTGCTCTTGCTAATGTATAATATTGTGTTATAGAGATACCTAGGTAGTATCTGTAGCACTACATGACAGGTGATAGTGCTGTTATCTAGTGCTCTTGCTAATGTATAATATTGTGTGTTATAGAGATACCTAGGTAGTATCTGTAGCACTACATGACAGGTGATAGTGCTGTTATCTAGTACTCTTGCTAATGTATAATATTGTGTGTTATAGAGATACCTAGGTAGTATCTGTAGCACTACATGACAGGTGATAGTGCTGTTATCTAGTACTCTTGCTAATGTATAATATTGTGTGTTATAGAGATACCTAGGTAGTATCTGTAGCACTACATGACAGGTAATAGTGCTGTTATCTAGTGCTCTTGCTAATGTATAATATTGTGTGTTATAGAGATACCTAGGTAGTATCTGTAGCACTACATGACAGGTAATAGTGCTGTTATCTAGTGCTCTTGCTAATGTATAATATTGTGTGTTATAGAGATACCTAGGTAGTATCGGTAGCACTACATGACAGGTAACAGTGTTATCTAGTGCTCTTGCTAATGTATAATATTGTGTGTTATAAAGATACCTAGGTAGTATCTGTATCACTACATGACAGGTAATAGTGCTGTTATCTAGTGCTCTTGCTAATGTATATTATTGTGTGTTATAGAGATACCTAGGTAGTATCTGTAGCACTACATGACAGGTAATAGTGCTGTTCTCTAGTGCTCTTGCTAATTTATAATATTGTGTGTTATAGAGATACCTAGGTAGTATCTGTAGCACTACATGACAGGTAATAGTGCTGTTATCTAGTGCTCTTGCTAATGTATAATATTGTGTGTTATAGAGATACCTAGGTAGTATCTGTAGCACTACATGACAGGTAATAGTGCTGTTATCTAGTGCTCTTGCTAATGTATAATATTGTGTGTTATAGAGATACCTAGGTAGTATCTGTAGCACTACATGACAGGTAATAGTGCTGTTATCTAGTGTTCTTGCTAATGTATAATATTGTGTTATAGAGATACCTAGGTAGTATCTGTAGCACTACATGACAGGTAATAGTGCTGTTATCTAGTGCTCTTGCTAATGTATAATATTGTGTTATAGAGATACCTAGGTAGTATCTGTAGCACTACATGACGGGTAATAGTGCTGTTATCTAGTGCTCTTGCTAATGTATAATATTGTGTGTTATAGAGATACCTAGGTAGTATCTGTAGCACTACATGACAGGTAATAGTGCTGTTATCTAGTGCTCTTGCTAATGTATAATATTGTGTGTTATAGAAATACCTAGGTAGTATCTGTAGCACTACATGACAGGTAACAGTGCTGTTATCTAGTGCTCTTGCTAATGTATAATATTGTGTTATAGAGATACCTAGGTAGTATCTGTAGCACTACATGACAGGTAATAGTGCTGTTATCTAGTGCTCTTGCTAATGTATAATATTGTGTTATAGAGATACCTAGGTAGTATCTGTAGCACTACATGACAGGTAATAGTGCTGTTTTATCTAGTGCTATTGCTAATGTATAATATTGTGTGTTATAGAGATACCTAGGTAGTATCTGTAGTACTACATGACAGGTAATAGTGCTGTTTTATCTAGTGCTATTGCTAATATATAATATTGTGTGTTATAGAGATACCTAGGTAGTATCTGTAGCACTACATGACAGGTAACAGTGCTGTTATCTAGTGCTCTTGCTAATGTATAATATTGTGTGTTATAGAGATACCTAGGTAGTATCTGTAGCACTACATGACAGGTAACAGTGCTGTTATCTAGTGCTCTTGCTAATGTATAATATTGTGTGTTATAGAGATACCTAGGTAGTATCTGTAACACTACATGACAGGTAATAGTGCTGTTATCTAGTGCTCTTACTAATGTATAATATTGTGTGTTATAGAGATACCTAGGTAGTATCTGTAGCAGTACATGACAGGTAATAGTGCTGTTATCTAGTGCTTTTGCTAATGTATAATATTGTGTGTTATAGAGATACCTAGGTAGTATCTGTAGCAGTACATGACAGGTAATAGTGCTGTTATCTAGTGCTCTTGCTAATGTATAATATTGTGTGTTATAGAGATACCTAGGTAGTATATGTAGCACTACATGACAGGTAATAGTGCTGTTATCTAGTGCTGTTGCTAATGTATAATATTGTGTTATAGAGATACCTAGGTAGTATCTGTAGCACTACATGACAGGTAATAGTGCTGTTATCTAGTGCTCTTGCTAATGTATAATATTGTGTGTTATAGAGATACCTAGGTAGTATCTGTAGCACTACATGACAGGTTATAGTGCTGTTATCTAGTGCTCTTGCTAATGTATAATATTGTGTGTTATAGAGATACCTAGGTAGTATTTGTAGCACTACATGACAGGTAATAGTGCTGTTATCTAGTGCTCTTGCTAATGTATAATATTGTGTTATAGAGATACCTAGGTAGTATCTGTAGCACTACATGACAGGTAATAGTGCTGTTATCTAGTGCTCTTGCTAATGTATAATATTGTGTTATAGAGATACCTAGGTAGTATCTGTAGCACTACATGACAGGTAATAGTCCTGTTATCTAGTGCTGTTGCTAATGTATAATATTGTGTGTTATAGGGATACCTAGGTAGTATCTGTAGCACTAAATGACAGGTTATAGTGCTGTTATCTAGTGCTGTTGCAAATGTATAATATTGTGTTATAGAGATACCTAGGTAGTATCTGTAGCACTACATGACAGGTAATAGTGCTGTTATCTAGTGCTCTTGCTAATGTATAATATTGTGTGTTATAGAGATACCTAGGTAGTATCTGTAGCACTACATGACAGGTAATAGTGCTGTTATCTAGTGATCTTGCTAATGTATAATATTGTGTGTTATAGAGATACCTAGGTAGTATCTGTAGCACTACATGACAGGTAATAGTGCTGTTCTCTAGTGCTCTTGCTAATGTATAATATTGTGTGTTATAGAGATACCTAGGTAGCATTTGTAGCACTACATGACAGGTAATAATGCTCTTGCAAATAGATAATATTCTTGCAAAACTGCTGCCATTTAGTTATCCAGATATGTGCACACTCCTGAGCTACGTCTCTGCTTTTCAACAAGATACCAAGAAAACTCAGAAAAACTTATCATAGAAGTAAATTAGATTATTTTTTTTTTTAACTGCTGCTCTATCTGAATCATAAAATAAACATTTTGGGTTAGATATCTGTCTAATAAAACATGAATGTAATAGAACATACCTTGAGAAATAGCAGCAACTTTATGTTCAAGAAATCAACTCAAAAACTTAAGTCGTCATCATCAGACACAAAAAACATCTAGTTTCTCAGTTCAACTTGTTTTCTGTGTTGCATACATAGAGAGAAGCGCTCTTATAGGGATGGACAGCTTAGTAGCTTGTTCTATGGCCGTTTACCACCTAGGAGCAGCCTCTGTTAGCACAATTGTGCTATTCACAGAGGAGAACGTTTCTGGTGTAGAACAGTCTGATCCCGCCTAACAAGGTCAGTCCAGCGCCGAAATACCAGGCGATTCTCCTCTGAACATGGGAACTCCTAATTTTATATATATTTATATTTATTTATTTTATTTTTATACGTAAGTTTAGTTTATATATTTATTTCCTTCCAATTATCTGATGCAAAGCATTGTTTTTGATACTAATGCACTCGGGAGACTTCATATGCACATTGTACTATTCTGTATAACGTTCTACATCTATAAACCTTTTGTTGTACCTTTTTCAGGACACATACAAACATGTCTTTCATATTTGAATGGATTTATAACAGCTTTAGCAGCGTGCTGCAGTTTTTAGGTAAGTTCCTGCCTCTTTCAGTGTGAGTATAGTGTATAAAATGTTATCAGTGACTTACATTTGTGCCCCTTGCTTTTCTAGGATTATATAAGAAGTCGGGGAAACTAGTGTTTTTAGGCTTGGATAACGCAGGAAAAACTACCCTGCTACACATGCTAAAAGATGACCGGCTCGGTCAGCACGTGCCCACACTACACCCAAGTAAGTATATGGCCGTGGGTATACTCAGTTGTGTGTCCTGGGGTATCTCAGGTCTCTTTACTTTTGTAAATTCACTTGAGAAGTAGAACCTTCTCCTTGTGGCTTTAGAGTCCGCTTTTTGTGATTCACCTTTAGACTAGGAAGGTCCAGCAGTTACTGACAGAGGTATCTGGGTGGGCACTTGTTCATCTTATGGGGCTCTGAACTTCTGTTTCAGAGAATTCTATTGGCAAGAAGGTCACAATAATGTCATATATTTGCTTTATCTCCGGGGATCCCTTGCAAGAGCTGTATGTAATGCTAAATACCAGTAACGGTTACACAGGAGGACAGAGGTATAGCACTGAATGCAGAGAGATGTGTGTAATGCTAAATACCAGTAACGGTTACGCAGGAGGACAGAGGTGTAGCACTGAATGCAGAGAGATGTGTGTAATGCTAAATACCAGTAACGGTTACACAGGAGGACAGAGGTGTAGCACTGAATGCAGAGAGATGTGTGTAATGCTAAATACCAGTAACGGTTACACAGGAGGACAGAGGTGTGGCACTGAATGCAGAGAGATGTGTGTAAAGCTAAATACCAGTAACGGTTACACAGGAGTACAGAGGTGTGGCACTGAATGCAGAGAGATGTGTGTAATGCTAAATACCAGTAACGGTTACACAGGAGGACAGAGGTGTGGCACTGAATGCAGAGAGATGTGTGTAATGCTAAATACCAGTAACGGTTACACAGGAGGACAGAGGTGTGGCACTGAATGCAGAGAGATGTGTGTAAAGCTAAATACCAGTAACGGTTACGCAGGAGGACAGAGGTGTGGCACTGAATGCAGAGAGATGTGTGTAATGCTAAATACCAGTAACGGTTACGCAGGAGGACAGAGGTGTGGCACTGAATGCAGAGAGATGTGTGTAATGCTAAATACCAGTAACGGTTAAGCAGGAGGACAGAGGTGTAGCACTGAATGCAGAGAGATGTGTGTAATGCTAAATACCAGTAACGGTTACACAGGAGGACAGAGGTGTGGCACTGAATGCAGAGAGATGTGTGTAATGCTAAATACCAGTAACGGTTACACAGGAGGACAGAGGTGTGGCACTGAATGCAGAGAGATGTGTGTAATGCTAAATACCAGTAACGGTTACACAGGAGGACAGAGGTGTGGCACTGAATGCAGAGAGATGTGTGTAATGCTAAATACCAGTAACGGTTACGCAGGAGGACAGAGGTGTAGCACTGAATGCAGAGAGATGTGTGTAATGCTAAATACCAGTAACGGTTACACAGGAGGACAGAGGTGTGGCACTGAATGCAGAGAGATGTGTGTAATGCTAAATACCAGTAACGGTTACGCAGGAGGACAGAGGTGTGGCACTGAATGCAGAGAGCTGTGTGTAATGCTAAATACCAGTAACGGTTACGCAGGAGGACAGAGGTGTGGCACTGAATGCAGAGAGATGTGTGTAATGCTAAATACCAGTAACGGTTACGCAGGAGGACAGAGGTGTGGCACTGAATGCAGAGAGATGTGTGTAATGCTAAATACCAGTAACGGTTACGCAGGAGGACAGAGGTGTGGCACTGAATGCAGAGAGATGTGTGTAATGCTAAATACCAGTAACGGTTACGCAGGAGGACAGAGGTGTGGCACTGAATGCAGAGAGATGTGTGTAATGCTAAATACCAGTAACGGTTACGCAGGAGGACAGAGGTGTGGCACTGAATGCAGAGAGCTGTGTGTAATGCTAAATACCAGTAACGGTTACACAGGAGGACAGAGGTGTGGCACTGAATGCAGAGAGATGTGTGTAATGCTAAATACCAGTAACGGTGGCACTGAATGCAGAGAGATGTGTGTAATGCTAAATACCAGTAACGGTGGCACTGAATGCAGAGAGATGTGTGTAATGCTAAATACCAGTAACGGTGGCACTGAATGCAGAGAGATGTGTGTAATGCTAAATACCAGTAACGGTGGCACTGAATGCAGAGAGATGTGTGTAATGCTAAATACCAGTAACGGTGGCACTGAATGCAGAGAGATGTGTGTAATGCTAAATACCAGTAACGGTTACACAGGAGGACAGAGGAGTGACACTGAATGCAGAGAGATGTGTGTAAAGCTAAATACCAGTAACGGTTACACAGGAGGACAGAGGTGTGGCACTGAATGCAGAGAGATGTGTGTAATGCTAAATACCAGTAACGGTTACGCAGGAGGACAGAGGTGTGACACTGAATGCAGAGAGATGTGTGTAAAGCTAAATACCAGTAACGGTTACACAGGAGGACAGAGGTGTGGCACTGAATGCAGAGAGATGTGTGTAATGCTAAATACCAGTAACGGTTACACAGGAGGACAGAGGTGTAGCACTGAATGCAGAGAGATGTGTGTAATGCTAAATACCAGTAACGGTTACACAGGAGGACAGAGGTGTGGCACTGAATGCAGAGAGATGTGTGTAATGCTAAATACCAGTAACGGTTACACAGGAGGACAGAGGTGTGGCACTGAATGCAGAGAGATGTGTGTAATGCTAAATACCAGTAACGGTTACACAGGAGGACAGAGGTGTAGCACTGAATGCAGAGAGATGTGTGTAATGCTAAATACCAGTAACGGTTACACAGGAGGACAGAGGTGTGGCACTGAATGCAGAGAGATGTGTGTAATGCTAAATACCAGTAACGGTTACGCAGGAGGACAGAGGTGTAGCACTGAATGCAGAGAGATGTGTGTAATGCTAAATACCAGTAACGGTTACACAGGAGGACAGAGGTGTAGCACTGAATGCAGAGAGATGTGTGTAATGCTAAATACCAGTAACGGTTACACAGGAGGACAGAGGTGTGGCACTGAATGCAGAGAGATGTGTGTAATGCTAAATACCAGTAACGGTTACACAGGAGGACAGAGGTGTAGCACTGAATGCAGAGAGATGTGTGTAATGCTAAATACCAGTAACGGTTACACAGGAGGACAGAGGTGTGGCACTGAATGCAGAGAGATGTGTGTAATGCTAAATACCAGTAACGGTTACGCAGGAGGACAGAGGTGTGGCACTGAATGCAGAGAGATGTGTGTAATGCTAAATACCAGTAACGGTTACGCAGGAGGACAGAGGTGTAGCACTGAATGCAGAGAGATGTGTGTAATGCTAAATACCAGTAACGGTTACGCAGGAGGACAGAGGTGTGGCACTGAATGCAGAGAGATGTGTGTAATGCTAAATACCAGTAACGGTTACGCAGGAGGACAGAGGTGTAGCACTGAATGCAGAGAGATGTGTGTAATGCTAAATACCAGTAACGGTTACACAGGAGGACAGAGGTGTGGCACTGAATGCAGAGAGATGTGTGTAATGCTAAATACCAGTAACGGTTACACAGGAGGACAGAGGTGTGGCACTGAATGCAGAGAGATGTGTGTAATGCTAAATACCAGTAACGGTTACGCAGGAGGACAGAGGAGTGACACTGAATGCAGAGAGATGTGTGTAATGCTAAATACCAGTAACGGTTACACAGGAGGACAGAGGTGTGGCACTGAATGCAGAGAGATGTGTGTAATGCTAAATACCAGTAACGGTTACGCAGGAGGACAGAGGTGTAGCACTGAATGCAGAGAGATGTGTGTAATGCTAAATACCAGTAACGGTTACGCAGGAGGACAGAGGAGTGACACTGAATGCAGAGAGATGTGTGTAATGCTAAATACCAGTAACGGTTACACAGGAGGACAGAGGTGTGGCACTGAATGCAGAGAGATGTGTGTAATGCTAAATACCAGTAACGGTTACACAGGAGGACAGAGGTGTGGCACTGAATGCAGAGAGATGTGTGTAATGCTAAATACCAGTAACGGTTACACAGGAGGACAGAGGTGTGGCACTGAATGCAGAGAGATGTGTGTAATGCTAAATACCAGTAACGGTTACGCAGGAGGACAGAGGTGTAGCACTGAATGCAGAGAGATGTGTGTAATGCTAAATACCAGTAACGGTTACGCAGGAGGACAGAGGAGTGACACTGAATGCAGAGAGATGTGTGTAATGCTAAATACCAGTAACGGTTACACAGGAGGACAGAGGAGTGACACTGAATGCAGAGAGATGTGCTTAACATATATTGTGTAAGAAATGTTTATTCTGTAAGAACCTCAGCTGACCTGATAGATATAAACCCAGTGTTCACATCGTTGTGTGTTTTACTCATTCAAGGACGACACAGCTGAGCTCATCCATAGCCAACTACAGACCGACTCCCATTGCTAAATGCAGCTTTTATTTTGCAGAAAAGAATTGCTACTTTTTTATTCTTTTAAATACAACCTAAATATTACTGGCTACTGCAGATAACTCAAATTAAACAATAGGTATCTGTCTGGTGGTCTATAGAGATTATTTTCCCCACATTTGCGATGTTTGCTCAATGTAATTTTTTTTTTGGGGGGGGGTTGATTTACACAGTGATTTTTGTTGCTTTGGTTCTAAAAAGATTTTTCTGTTTAGCAGATTGTGATGACTTTTTGTGGAACAGTGTCTTCTCTTCAGAATTGTGCAAAATTACTAATTTGTTATAATCCTGAGGAGCCCTGTTAATCTTATATTACTAAGTTTAATAAAACATTTCCGTTTATAAAAGCTAGGTGTAGCTGACATACTAGTGTCCTGTATTGTAGTGCGGTTTTTCCTTCGCAATAAAAATGAGACCTTTGTTTTCTGTAAAGAATTATCCTTAAAGGGACACTGAACCCAAATTTTTTTTATTTTGTGATTCAGATAGAGCATGCAATTTTAAGCAACTTTCTAATTTACTCCTATTATCAAATTTTCTTCGTTCTCTTGCTATCTTTATTTGAAAAAGAAGGCATCTAAGCTTTTTTTTTTTTTTTTTTTTTTTTGGGGTTCAGACTCTGGACAGCATTTTTTTTTATTGGTGGATGAATGTATCCACCAATCAGCAAGGACAACCCAGGTTGTTCACCAAAAATGGGCCGGCATCTAAACTTACATTCTTGCATTTCAAATAAAGATACCAAGAGAATGAAGAAAATTTGATAATAGGAGTAAATTAGAAAGTTGCTAAAAATGTCATGCTCTATCTGAATCATGAAAGAAAACATTTGGGTTTAGTGTCCCTTTAATGCTGTGCTCTCATTAGGAACTGCATGAACGCTTCAGTGTCTAAGCTCAGCTGTTACAGCACAGACTCATGTAGCAAAGTCTGTACTTGACTGTTGAGTCATATAAACCTTGTGCCAGACACGGAATACCCGAGGATTAGTTTGAGGACACAGCCGTATAGAGAAGGAGCTGAGAAAGATGGCTTAACTAGCTAAAAATAATGTTACTTCCCGTGTAGAATTTCCTCTTAATACTTTAGGAGTTAAATACCCTGTGAGCCTGCTGGCTTTTACTATATAATGATACTATATTTATAGGACTAGTGCTGCGGAATCTGTTGGCGCTCTACAAATAACCGATAATAATAATGATATATTTGCGTGGGTCTGTTTATTTATATATATATATATCTGATTGTTTTGTCCTGATACATAAAACCATAGAATTCAGAGGGTGTTCTTTCTTTCTCCAACATAGGTGTGTCCGGTCCACGGCGTCATCCTTACTTGTGGGATATTCTCTTCCCCAACAGGAAATGGCAAAGAGCCCAGCAAAGCTGGTCACATGATCCCTCCTAGGCTCCGCCTACCCCAGTCATTCTCTTTGCCGTTGTACAGGCAACATCTCCACGGAGATGGCTTAGAGTTTTTTAGTGTTTAACTGTAGTTTTTCATTATTCAATCAAGAGTTTGTTATTTTCAAATAGTGCTGGTACGTACTATTTACTCAGAAACAGAAAAGAGATGAAGAATTCTGTTTGTATGAGGAAAATGATTTTAGCAACCGTAACTAAAATCCATGGCTGTTCCACACAGGACTGTTGAGAGCAATTAACTTCAGTTGGGGGAACAGTTTGCAGTCTCTTGCTGCTTGAGGTATGACACATTCTAACAAGACGATGTAATGCTGGAAGCTGTCATTTTCCCTATGGGATCCGGTAAGCCATGTTTATTAAGATTGTAAATAAGGGCTTCACAAGGGCTTATTTAAACTGTAGACTTTTTTTGGGCTAAATCGATTGATATTAACACTTATTTAGCCTTGAGGAATCATTTATTCTGGGTATTTTGATTTAATAATATCGGCAGGCACTGTTTTTGACACCTTATTCTTTAGGGGCTTTCCCAAAGCATAGGCAGAGTCTCATTTTCGCGCCGGTGTTGCGCACTTGTTTTTGAGAGGCATGGCATGCAGTCGCATGTGAGAGGAGCTCTGATACTTATAAAAGACTTCTGAAGGCGTCATTTGGTATCGTATTCCCCTTTGGGTTTGGTTGGGTCTCAGCAAAGCAGATACCAGGGACTGTAAAGGGGTTTAAAGCTTAAAACGGCTCCGGTTCCGTTATTTTAAGGGTTAAAGCTTCCAAAATTGGTGTGCAATATTTTCAAGGCTTTAAGACGCTGTGGTGAAAATTTGGTGAATTTTGAACAATTCCTTCATGTTTTTTCGCAATTGCAGTAATAAAGTGTGTTCAGTTTAAAATTTAAAGTGACAGTAACGGTTTTATTTTAAAACGTTTTTTGTACTTTCTGATCAAGTTTATGCCTGTTTAACATGTCTGAACTACCAGATAGACTGTGTTCTGAATGTGGGGAAGCCAGAATTCCTATTCATTTAAATAAATGTGATTTATGTGATAATGACAATGATGCCCAAGATGATTCCTCAAGTGAGGGGAGTAAGCATGGTACTGCATCATTCCCTCCTTCGTCTACACGAGTCTTGCCCACTCAGGAGGCCCCTAGTACATCTAGCGCGCCAATACTCCTTACTATGCAACAATTAACGGCTGTAATGGATAATTCTGTCAAAAACATTTTAGCCAAAATGAACCCTTGTCAGCGTAAGCGTGGCTGCTCTGTTTTAGTTACTGAAGAGCATGACGACGCTGATATTAATATCTCTGAAGGGCCCCTAACCCAATCTGAGGGGGCCAGGGAGGTTTTGTCTGAGGGAGAAATTACTGATTTAGGGAACATTTCTCAGCAGGCTGAATCTGATGTGATTACATTTAAATTTAAATTGGAACATCTCCGCATTTTGCTTAAGGAGGTATTATCCACTCTGGATGATTGTGAAAATTTAGTCATCCCAGAGAAACTATGTAAAATGGACAAGTTCCTAGAGGTGCCGGGGCTCCCAGAAGCTTTTCCTATACCTAAGCGGGTGGCGGACATTGTTAATAAAGAATGGGAAAGGCCCGGTATTCCTTTCGTCCCTCCCCCCATATTTAAAAAATTGTTTCCTATGGTCGACCCCAGAAAGGACTTATGGCAGTCAGTCCCCAAGGTCGAGGGAGCGGTTTCTACTTTAAACAAACGCACCACTATTCCCATAGAGGATAGTTGTGCTTTCAAAGATCCTATGGATAAAAAATTAGAAGGTTTGCTTAAAAAGATGTTTGTTCAGCAGGGTTACCTTCTACAACCCATTTCATGCATTGTCCCTGTCACTACAGCCGCATATTTCTGGTTTGATGAACTGCTTAAGGTGCTCGATAGTGACTCTCCTCCTTATGAGGAGATTATGGACAGAATCAATGCTCTCAAATTGGCTAATTCTTTCACTCTAGACGCCTCTTTGCAATTGGCTAAGTTAGCGGCTAAGAACTCTGGGTTTGCTATTGTGGCGCGCAGAGCGCTTTGGTTGAAATCTTGGTCGGCTGATGCGTCTTCCAAGAACAAGCTACTAAACATTCCTTTCAAGGGGAAAACGCTGTTTGGTCCTGACTTGAAAGAGATTATCTCTGATATCACTGGGGGTAAGGGCCACGCCCTTCCTCAGGATCGGCCCTTCAAGGCAAAAAATAGACCTAATTTTCGTCCCTTTCGTAAAAACGGACCAGCCCAAGGTGCTACGTCCTCTAAGCAAGAGGGTAATACTTCTCAGGCCAAGCCAGCTTGGAGACCAATGCAAGGCTGGAACAAGGGAAAGCAGGCCAAGAAACCTGCCACTGCTACCAAGACAGCATGAAATATTGGCCCCCGATCCGGGACCGGATCTGGTGGGGGGCAGACTCTCTCTCTTCGCTCAGGCTTGGGCAAGAGATGTTCTGGATCCTTGGGCGCTAGAAATAGTCTCCCAGGGTTATCTTCTGGAATTCAAGGGACTTCCCCCAAGGGGGAGGTTCCACAAGTCGCAGTTGTCTTCAGACCACATAAAAAGACAGGCGTTCTTACATTGTGTAGAAGACCTGTTAAAAATGGGAGTGATTCATCCTGTTCCATTAAGAGAACAAGGGATGGGGTTCTACTCCAATCTGTTCATAGTTCCCAAAAAAGAGGGAACGTTCAGACCAATCCTAGATCTCAAGATCTTAAACAAATTTCTCAAGGTTCCATCGTTCAAGATGGAAACCATTCGAACTATCCTTCCTTCCATCCAGGAAGGTCAATTTATGACCACGGTGGATTTAAAGGATGCGTATCTACATATTCCTATCCACAAGGAACATCATCGGTTCCTAAGGTTTGCATTCCTGGACAAACATTACCAGTTCGTGGCGCTTCCTTTCGGATTAGCCACTGCTCCAAGGATTTTCACAAAGGTACTAGGGTCCCTTCTAGCGGTGCTAAGACCAAGGGGCATTGCAGTAGTACCTTACCTGGACGACATTCTGATTCAAGCGTCGTCCCTTCCTCAAGCAAAGGCTCACACGGACATTGTCCTGGCCTTTCTCAGATCTCACGGCTGGAAAGTGAACGTGGAAAAGAGTTCTCTATTCCCGTCAACAAGGGTTCCCTTCTTGGGAACAATTATAGACTCCTTAGAAATGAGGATCTTTCTAACAGAGGCCAGAAAAACAAAGCTTCTGGACTCTTGTCGGATACTTCATTCCGTTCCTCTTCCTTCCATAGCTCAGTGCATGGAAGTGATCGGGTTGATGGTGGCGGCGATGGACATAGTTCCTTTTGCGCGCATTCATCTAAGACCATTACAACTGTGCATGCTCAGTCAGTGGAATGGGGACTATACAGACTTGTCTCCGAAGATACAAGTAAATCAGAGGACCAGAGACTCACTCCGTTGGTGGCTGTCCCTGGACAATCTGTCTCAAGGGATGATGTTCCACAGACCAGAGTGGGTCATTGTCACGACCGACGCCAGTCTGATAGGCTGGGGCGCGGTCTGGGGATCCCTGAAAGCTCAGGGTCTTTGGTCTCGGGAAGAATCTCTTCTACCGATAAATATTCTGGAACTGAGAGCGATATTCAATGCGCTCCAGGCCTGGCCCCAGCTGGCGAGGACCAGGTTCATACGGTTTCAATCAGACAACATGACGACTGTTGCGTACATCAACCATCAGGGGGGAACAAGGAGTTCCCTAGCGATGGAAGAAGTAACCAAAATTATTCTTTGGGCGGAGTCTCACTCCTGCCACCTGTCTGCTATCCACATCCCAGGAGTGGAAAATTGGGAAGCGGATTTTCTGAGTCGTCAGACATTGCATCCGGGGGAGTGGGAACTCCATCCGGAAATCTTTGCCCAAGTCACTCACCTGTGGGGCATTCCAGACATGGATCTGATGGCCTCTCGTCAGAACTTCAAAGTTCCTTGCTACGGGGCCAGATCCAGGGATCCCAAGGCGGCTCTAGTGGATGCACTAGTAGCACCTTGGACCTTCAAACTAGCTTATGTGTTCCCGCCATTTCCTCTCATCCCCAGGCTGATAGCCAGGATCAAGCAGGAGAGGGCGTCGGTGATCTTGATAGCTCCTGCGTGGCCACGCAGGACTTGGTATGCAGATCTGGTGAATATGTCATCGGCTCCACCTTGGAAGCTACCTTTGAGACGAGACCTTCTTGTTCAGGGTCCGTTCGAACATCCGAATCTGGTTTCACTCCAGCTGACTGCTTGGAGATTGAACGCTTCATTTTATCGAAGCGAGGATTCTCAGATTCTGTGATCGATACTCTTGTTCAGGCCAGAAAGCCTGTGACTAGAAAGATTTACCACAAAATTTGGAAAAAATATATCTGTTGGTGTGAATCTAAAGGATTCCCTTGGGACAAGGTTAAGATTCCTAGGATTCTATCCTTCCTTCAAGAAGGATTGGAAAAAGGATTATCTGCAAGTTCCCTGAAGGGACAGATTTCTGCCTTGTCGGTATTACTTCACAAAAAGCTGGCAGCTGTGCCAGATGTTCAAGCCTTTGTTCAGGCTCTGGTTAGAATCAAGCCTGTTTACAAACCTTTGACTCCTCCTTGGAGTCTCAATTTAGTTCTTTCAGTTCTTCAGGGGGTTCCGTTTGAACCCTTACATTCCGTTGATATTAAGTTATTATCTTGGAAAGTTTTGTTTTTAGTTGCGATTTCTTCTGCTAGAAGAGTCTCAGAATTATCTGCTCTGCAGTGTTCTCCTCCTTATCTGGTGTTCCATGCAGATAAGGTGGTTTTACGTACTAAACCTGGTTTTCTTCCAAAAGTTGTTTCTAACAAAAACATTAACCAGGAGATTATCGTACCTTCTCTGTGTCCAAAACCAGTTTCAAAGAAGGAACGTTTGTTGCACAATTTGGATGTTGTTCGCGCTCTAAAATTCTATTTAGATGCTACAAAGGATTTTAGACAAACATCTTCCTTGTTTGTTGTTTATTCAGGTAAAAGGAGAGGTCAAAAAGCAACTTCTACCTCTCTCTCTTTTTGGATTAAAAGCATCATCAGATTGGCTTACGAGACTGCCGGACGGCAGCCTCCCGAAAGAATCACGGCTCATTCCACTAGGGCTGTGGCTTCCACATGGGCCTTCAAGAACGAGGCTTCTGTTGATCAGATATGTAGGGCAGCGACTTGGTCTTCACTGCACACTTTTACCAAATTTTACAAGTTTGATACTTTTGCTTCTTCTGAGGCTATTTTTGGGAGAAAGGTTTTGCAAGCCGTGGTGCCTTCCATTTAGGTGACCTGATTTGCTCCCTCCCTTCATCCGTGTCCTAAAGCTTTGGTATTGGTTCCCACAAGTAAGGATGACGCCGTGGACCGGACACACCTATGTTGGAGAAAACAGAATTTATGTTTACCTGATAAATTTCTTTCTCCAACGGTGTGTCCGGTCCACGGCCCGCCCTGGTTTTTTTAATCAGGTCTGATATTTTATTTTCTTTAACTACAGTCACCACGGTACCATATGGTTTCTCCTATGCAAATATTCCTCCTTAACGTCGGTCGAATGACTGGGGTAGGCGGAGCCTAGGAGGGATCATGTGACCAGCTTTGCTGGGCTCTTTGCCATTTCCTGTTGGGGAAGAGAATATCCCACAAGTAAGGATGACGCCGTGGACCGGACACACCGTTGGAGAAAGAAATTTATCAGGTAAACATAAATTCTGTTTTTTCACATGACTGTAGAAAGATATAGATCTACACATACGTGGGAAAATATCACTATAGTTTACTAGTCGGGGGTTAAAAATGAATAGCTTAAAGCGAAAAATATCATCCAAGCATATACAATAGACTGGCACTCTCCAGCTGTTTCTGTGAATAAACGTCTGCTTCCTGCGAAGTGTTACAATATAGATATTATTTGTTACTTATAAAGCACCAACAGATTCCGCAGCAATAAACAAAGTAAAGTACATTCATGGGGTACAGTTGGATAGATTACTTTTGTGAGGATACGTCACCCCAGTAGTTAAATTGACAGACTTAAAGGGACTGTCTACTTGAAAATTGTTATTGTTTAAAATGATAGATAATCCCTTTATTACCCATTTCCCAGTTTTGCATAACCATCACTTATGTTAATACACTTTGTACCTCTGTGATTACCTTGCCCCTTATCTCAGTTCTGTTTCCTGCATAACTCCATGGAAGTGAGCACAATTTTATCTATATGGCACTGATGAACTAGCACTGTTTAGCTGTGAAAAACTGATAAAATGCACTAAGAGGCCCTGCAGGGGCCTAGAAACAAGCAGATATTTATTTTAAAGTATATTAATATAAATGTTGGTTGTGCAAAGCTGGGCAATGGGTCTTAAAGGCATTATCTAACAACAACAACAACAAAATCTAGTAGACTGTCCCTTTTTAAACAAGAGGAGAAGAATGCCCTGCCCTTTAGCACAATCAATGATAGGAGCATTTATACAAAACAACCCAGAGGTAGTAGGCTCTAAAGGAGATTGTGTGACACAGAGGGAAGAACGTTCAGAAACCTGGTTAAAGTAATGACTGTGTAAATGGCAGAATGTGCAAGTGCAGTTAATCCCTCATTGCATTCAGAACAACTGTGACCAGTTAAAGGGACACTGAACACAATATTCTTTTGTGATTCAGATAGAACATAATATTTTAAGCAACCTTATTTACTCATATTATCAAATTTTCTTCATTCTCTTGGTATCTTTATTTAAAATGCAAGAATGTAAGTTTAGATGCCGGCCCATTTTTGGTGAACAACCTGGGTTGTTCTTGCTGATGGATGGATAAATTCATCCACCAATAAAAAAGTGCTGTCCAGAGTACTGAAACAAAAAACTTAGATTCATCCTTTTTCAAATAAAGATAGCACGAGAACGAAGAAAAATTATAATAGGAGTAAATTAGAAAGTTGCTTAAAATTGCATGCTCTATCTGAATCACAAAAGAAAAAAAAAAAAAAAAAAAAATATATATATATATATATATATATATATATATATATATATACACATATACTGTGTGTATATGTATGTATGTGTATATATATATATATATATATATATATATATATATATATATATATATACATACACACACCCACCCTCAGTTTACGCCGGGGTTAGGTTCTAGAAGGAATGGTTGTAAATTGAAACCCAGTTTATAATGTAAGTCAATGGGAAGTGAGGGAGGTTCCATGCCCCTCTCAAAATTGTCATAAGTAACACCTAATACATTTATTTTTAAAGCTTTGAAATGAAGACTTTAAATGCTAAACAGCATTATAAAACTAATAAAATAATCACACAACACAGAATATATAATTAAACTAAGTCAAATAAACAAACATTTGCTAAACGGCATTATAAAACTAATAAAATCACACAACACAGACTAAACTTGCATTTTTCTGCAAACAGTTCTTTCTATGCATTCCAATCTGGACTGATTTATAGACGGGAAGATCTTGTTCGATCTGGTTAAACGGATTAATTTCATCTTGCTTGGCTTTGCTGCAACACAAGCGGACAGCTCCACCTACTGGCTATTTTAATGCACTGCTCAATGCTTTTCAAAAGCAGTCACATGACTGGGAAAAAAAGGTTGTTATTCTGAAACGGTGTAATTTGAACCGTTGTAAAACGAGGGCCACGTGTGTGTGTGTGTATATGTGTATATATATATATATATATATATATATATATATATATATATATATATATATATATATATATATATACACACACATACAGTATATAGAGGTAGAGAAATATCACTATAATCTACTAGTCAGTGAAAACAAGTAACTAGTCTGGAGATAAAGTTACTTGCCCACTAAGTGTTAAAGATACAACTGATCTCTTACTTGTGCCCAAGGTATATGTTTATGTGCCCATAGTTGAAAGAAGGCTGTAGTCTATCAATATTACGTAAACAGATCCTACTTGTTTTACACTAAAGATGCTGCCAATTGAACTTACATTAAACAAATAGAAAGCTGCTACATTTAACATAAGCTTATCATATTCCTGAATTCTGTTTTTAACCAGAAATGTATCTAAGCCATTTTTAAATTTATCTTAAAGGGACATTATACACTTTTTTTTCTTTGCATATATGTTTTGTAGATGATCTATTTATATAGCCCATAAAGTTTGATTTTCTAAAAAATGTATATTGTTGCTTATTTTTAAATAACATTGCTCTGATTTTCTGACTCCTAACCAAGCCCCAAAGTTTGATGTGAATGCCGTCAGCTACCTTCTCCCAGCTTGTTCCTGTTTGTGTAAAGGGTCTTTTCATATGCAGAAGAAGGGGGAGTGGGTAGTGTCTTATTTCCCACTTGCAATGGGCTTTCCAGATAACTTTTCAACAGAGCTAAACTGAGAGCTTCTAAGTTAGTATTTAAACCGTTTTATCATGGATTTTTATATCGGTATCTGGGCATCTTGTTCTTTATAGTAGTGTCTATTACATGCTGTTATATGAAAATGAGTGTATACTGTCCCTTTAAGTATTGGCACTCACTACCTCCTTAGGCAATGAATTACACAGTTGGATTGCTCTAACAGTGAAAAAAACGTTAAATCTCCTTTCCTATAGCCTTAAATTGTGACCTTGTACCACAAACCACTGCTTTGGAATACACTCTATATAAATATATTTGATGCTCATATACAAAATTATATTTAACCTCTCTTCATAGCTTAAATCCTCTATTCCACTTATTAGTTTTGTGGCCCTTCTCTGAACGTTTTCTAATTCTGCAAATTGGTCCCCTGAACTGCGCTCAAGGTGAGGTCTTATCAGGGATTTATACAGCAACAGAATTATGCTTTCTTCCCTTGCATCGATGCCTCTATTAAAACATGCTAGTTATTAGCCTTAGAAGCGACTGCCTTAATTTTTAGGTTATCTATAAGTATGGCTAAATCATTTTCTTCCTTTTTTAGTCTAGTCTCGTTTAAATAATAGGCTACCTGCATATATTTGCATTTAAAATGTAAAACTTTATATTTACCAATAATGAATCTCATTTGCCGTTTACCAGCCCATTTCTCCAATTGTTGTAAATCCCCTTGCTAATCAATTACATCCTACACTAACCCAATTGCCTTACACAGCTTTGTATCGTGCAAAAGTAGAGATTTTACCATTTAATCCTTCCTCCAAGCCATTTATAAAAATATTAAAAAGTACAGGATCCAATACTAATCCTTGGTGGACCCCACTAATTACTTTTGTCCAATGTGAGTATGATCCGTTTACTACTACGCATTGCTCCCTGTCTTTTACCAGTTATTTATCCATGAGATAAGATTTTCAGCTATTCCCAGTCCCTTAATTTTGTAGAATAATCTCTCATGTGGCACTGTATCAAGTAAATCACATCAACTGTTTCCCCTTTATCTATATTCCTATTTACCTCATATAATCTAATTAGTTTTAGTTTGACATGATCTATTACTGATAAAACAGTGCTGATTTGAATTTATAATCTTGGTTTCCTGAATATACTTTTTGACTATAATCCCTTATATTCCCTTCCAGTATCTTCCTCACTACTGATGTCAGGCTTACTGGTCTATAGTTTCCTGGATCAGCCCTGCTTCCCTTTTTAAAAAATGGCAACACACCAGCTTTATGCCAGTCTTGGGGAACTATGTCTGAGGGTTATGAGTGTTTGGCTTTTTTTAGTGGACGTTTCCACTTCCAGACCTTGATATAGAAATATGTGTATTAAAATGTATTATGAGTGCTTTCCATTCCTGGTGCTAGATACTGTAATTCTATATATATTTATTGACATGTCTGTTTTCTTTTTGTGGCTAAAGTAAAGAGCTGACTTCTGCACTGTGGGGGGTGTAAATCATTGTTCATATAACTGGTTTTGTCCTCTTCCAGCATCTGAAGAATTGACCATTGCTGGCATGACCTTTACAACCTTTGATCTGGGTGGACATGAACAAGGTATGAGATCCCTGATGTTTTCACTAAAAAATTAACAATTTTCACTTTTAAGACTTATTATTATTATTATTATTATTATTATTATTATTATTTTTTTTTTTTAAAGGGACAACCTACTTGAAAATTGTTATTGTTTATAAATATAGATAATCCCTTTTTTGCCCATTCCCCAGTTTTGCATAACAAACACGATTATAGTAATATACTTTTTACCTCTATGATTACGCCTGCAGCCTGCCCCTTATCTCAGTTATTTTTACAGCCTTGCATTTTAGCCAATCAGTGCTGGTTCTTGAGTAACCATTATCATTCTCCATGGGAGTGAGCACAATGTTATCTATATGGCACACACAGAATAGCACTACCTAGCTTTTTAGGGAATCTTAGGGGACCCCCTCTGTGATGACCAGAAAAAAAATATATGTATATATATCTCTAAGTGTGTGTGAAAAAAAATGTGATTAGCAAAGTGTTTGGATACACAAAATATTATACAGATTTTAGGTGAATATACAAAATTAGTGCTGTAATGAGCACTGGTGTATTACGTATACAGCACGATTCAGTCCATAGATATTGTGCCAATAATTGATATGTAGATTTCAAGGATGTACTGTATCTTTAAGGCAGCTCCACTTCGGTAAATTGATGTAGGTTCACCTCTGCAGAAGTCAATAAAAAAACAAGGGGCGCCTCATAATGAACTCCGTGTATGTAAAGGAAAAAGAGTGATAGAGTATAACACAATTTTGGGTGGCACCTGTGTTTAACAGAGAGCAAACAGGCAGGTTGACGCTCGCAGTTTTCAGCTCACTAAATGCTCTCTGCGATTTCAGGAACAGTTAATTCCAAGGTGCTTTAGTAAGCAGTTGCTGGATCAATAGCGTTTGTCATGTGTCCGTCCTAGAAGTGGATCACTCAGATGGCAGACAGGTGTTCCAAGGTGCCGTGTCTGAGCAGTGATGGCGGTCAAGATTTTTATTGGGAGCTTGTGCTTAGTTGCAGAAGCTCCGGAAGCAGTGTACTCTGCCCGTTTGCACTCTGTTAAACACAGGTGCCATCCAAAATTGTGAGTTATAGTCTACTATGAGTTCACTATGAGACACCCCTTGTATTTTTATTGACTACCTAGCTTTTGTGCAAGATTTAAAAAGCGCTGAGGGGCAGCCTGCTAGGGCTTTGAAACGGGCAATATTAGAGGTTATAAAGTATATTAATGTAGTAGTGTTGGTTATGGAGAATAGGTAGGAAAACCATACACTTAGTGCTTATACAGTGACTGTTATCCTGCAGGCAGTACAGTGCTGATTACACAAGATGGGGACATCCTGCATGCAGTACAGTGCTGATTACACAAGATGGGGACATCCTGCATGCAGTACTGGGTTGGTTACACAAGATGGGGACATCCTGCATGCAGTACAGTGCTGATTACACAAGATGGGGACATCCTGCATGCAGTACAGTGCTGATTACACAAGATGGGGACATCCTGCATGCAGTACAGTGCTGATTACACAAGATGGGGACATCCTGCATGCAGTACAGGGTTGGTTACACAAGATGGGGACATCCCACATGCAGTACAGGGTTGGTTACACAAGATGGGGACATCCTGCATGCAGTACAGTGCTGATTACACAAGATGGGGACATCCTGCATGCAGTACAGTGCTGATTACACAAGATGGGGACATCCTGCATGCAGTACAGTGCTGATTACACAAGATGGGGACATCCTGCATGCAGTACAGGGTTGGTTACACAAGATGGGGACATCCTGCATGCAGTACAGGGTTGGTTACACAAGATGGGGACATCCTGCATGCAGTACAGGGTTGGTTACACAAGATGGGGACATCCTGCATGCAGTACAGGGTTGGTTACACAAGATGGGGACATCCTGCATGCAGTACAGTGCTGATTACACAAGATGGGGACATCCTGCATGCAGTACAGTGCTGATTACACAAGATGGGGACATCCTGCATGCAGTACAGTGCTGATTACACAAGATGGGGACATCCCGCATGCAGTACAGTGCTGATTACACAAGATGGGGACATCCCGCATGCAGTACAGGGTTGGTTACACAAGATGGGGATATCCTGCATGCAGTACAGGGTTGGTTACACAAGATGGGGACATCCTGCATGCAGTACAGGGTTGGTTACACAAGATGGGGACATCCTGCATGCAGTACAGTGCTGATTACACAAGATGGGGACATCCTGCATGCAGTACAGTGCTGATTACACAAGATGGGGACATCCTGCATGCAGTACAGTGCTGATTACACAAGATGGGGACATCCCGCATGCAGTACAGTGCTGATTACACAAGATGGGGACATCCCGCATGCAGTACAGTGCTGATTACACAAGATGGGGACATCCCGCATGCAGTACAGTGCTGGTTACACAAGATGGGGACATCCCGCATGCAGTACAGTGCTGGTTACACAAGATGGGGACATCCCGCATGCAGTACAGGGTTGGTTACACAAGATGGGGACATCCCGCATGCAGTACAGTGCTGGTTACACAAGATGGGGACATCCCGCATGCAGTACAGGGTTGGTTACACAAGATGGGGACATCCTGCATGCAGTACAGTGCTGATTACACAAGATGGGGACATCCTGCATGCAGTACAGGGTTGGTTACACAAGATGGGGACATCCTGCATGCAGTACAGTGCTGATTACACAAGATGGGGACATCCTGCATGCAGTACAGGGTTGGTTACACAAGATGGGGACATCCTGCATGCAGTACAGTGCTGATTACACAAGATGGGGACATCCTGCATGCAGTACAGTGCTGATTACACAAGATGGGGACATCCTGCCTGCAGTACAGGGTTGGTTACACAAGATGGGGACATCCTGCCTGCAGTACAGTGCTGGTTACACAAGATGGGGACATCCTGCATGCAGTACAGTGCTGATTACACAAGATGGGGACATCCTGCATGCAGTACAGTGCTGATTACACAAGATGGGGACATCCCGCATGCAGTACAGTGCTGATTACACAAGATGGGGACATCCCGCATGCAGTACAGTGCTGGTTACACAAGATGGGGACATCCCGCATGCAGTACAGTGCTGGTTACACAAGATGGGGACATCCTGCATGCAGTACAGTGCTGATTACACAAGATGGGGACATCCTGCATGCAGTACAGTGCTGGTTACACAAGATGGGGACATCCCGCATGCAGTACAGTGCTGGTTACACAAGATGGGGACATCCCGCATGCAGTACAGTGCTGATTACACAAGATGGGGACATCCCGCATGCAGTACAGTGCTGGTTACACAAGATGGGGACATCCTGCATGCAGTACAGTGCTGGTTACACAAGATGGGGACATCCTGCATGCAGTACAGTGCTGATTACACAAGATGGGGACATCCTGCATGCAGTACAGTGCTGATTACACAAGATGGGGACATCCTGCATGCAGTACAGTGGATTAGCCTGAAATCCAAGTGTCTGACACAGTCATGATCTGCAGCATTAGTTCTGTATAGTATTTATATTTGTTTCAGTTACAGGACTCCATAAACATGACAATAACCAGTATATGTCGAATCATAGGCATTTATCTCTTAATTTTTCACTTAATAAGTGTCTTAGTATTGTTAGTTGAACACATCAGGTGAGCCAATTTCAAGAAGCATATGTTTAGCTCCCAGCAATGCATTACTAGGTATTCTCTTCAACAAAGGATACAAATAGGGCAAAGCAAATCTGATAGCAGAAGTATATTGGACATTTGTTTAAAGCTGCATGCAGTATCTGAATCACAAAGGTTTGATTTTGACTTTGCTGTCCTGACCTCTGTTTCGTCCTAAAAAAAATACAACATTCTTTGTGACGTTGCTTTTTCTCTTGTATGTGTTATAAGTTCCTTTACCCCACTTTGTGATTTCAGCCCGACGTGTTTGGAAAAACTACCTGCCGGCAATAAATGGGATTGTGTTCCTTGTGGACTGCGTAGATCACTCGCGCCTTCAGGAATCTAAAGTAGAACTTAATGTAAGAAATACTTTAGTTTTGTTTGTTTTAATAAATAGTTCCCTGTTGAGACAGCATCATGTTTGTGATCAGCCATATTAGACTAGAGAAAGCGTAACCTGTAGGTCTGGAATCCTCGGAACCGGAACTTTTCTATTGCCTTTATGGGCTGATAATTTGTTATAAAATATATAATTAGGTGCATACAGAATATTCATATGTTCCATTTATGAAAAGGATATTAGTAGATTTTGTCAGGGTTTCTGTATAGCGACATTACCAAAGCATTTCTAAAGTAATTGCATTTAGGTTTAATCACAGCAAATGTGCTAACCGTGCACAGTGCATGCCCGCAAACGTATAACACCTAGTAGGTCAGGTGCAGGCATGTGACTGTAAGCTCTGCTGCTTCTAAGGCCTAAATGCTAATACAGCTTGTGCACTCTCTGCAGGCGCTTATGACAGATGAAACAATCTCCAACGTGCCAATACTCATCCTGGGGAATAAAATTGACAGACCTGAGGCCATCAGTGAGGAGAAACTTCGTGAAATCTTTGGACTTTATGGACAAACCACAGGAAAAGTAAGTTTGGGTATAGGGAAGCGGGAAGCCTTTTATGTCGTACATGATAATGTGATAACAAGGCCTTATCTTGTGATAAATTATACAGTTGTGTTAAACTCAAGGAAGCAGAAATAAGAAGTAATTATGGTTAGAAATGCTGCAGGTTCCCATTTGCAGGCACGTGTGCTCTGTATCCGTCATGCAGACGTTAATGAGAAAAAGTCAATGCCTTTTTTATAAATTATGTCTGACGGTATTAACCAAGATACTAAGTGTCAAAAGGGCAGGAGACCATATACAGGATTAGTGCTTTGCATTTTCAAAATATAAATTGTACATGTTTATTTTTTCATTTATAAACATAATCCATCTAAAATGTACATGAAGGGGACTTCCGGGCGGCGGCCGCCATGATAGGTCGCAGTTTTGTGTGCTGCTCCAGCCTTGATAGATTTGGCTTGACACTGTAACAAGGCCCCATCTGTAACAAGGCCCCATCTGGCAGGAAATTAAAACTGCTGTAATCAAGCTAATCATCCTTTACCTGATTATCTTAAAATCATTGAGATTGCTGCCAGAACCAGAGCACCGGAGCTTACATTGAGGTTGCGGCCTCCAACTAAACCCCCCAGGTAGAGTATCCTCAGGGCTCTGCCGTTGCACAACGCCGTGGTTGCGTTGCAATACAACCAATATTTTTCTATCTTCTGAGACAAGGGGCATACGTTTCCTAGGCTACCACATGTTGCTTCAATATGGAGCTGGATACTACACTAATTCGGAGGGAATTGGAAGCCATGTTGGATGCTGATTTCTCTAAACTTTACACGATGTTTGAGGAAGAATATACTTCTTCTTTAAAAGGTGTCTGCGCTATTGCAAAAGGTGAGCTGTAGCCTTTAACAGATCTACCTACCGAACCTCTCACACGCCTACTGAAAATCAATTTGCAAAACCTTATTATACCCCACAGGAAAACAAAATTCACCCAAACACAAACATAGCGGTGCCGGGGGTGGCGAATGGCGACAAGCTAACAGAGCAGGTAGATAACATAGAGTGGGAAGCAGTACCAGTGGTTTGAGCTGAATGTGGCTTGGTGAGCTCTATCAGCGAAGTAATGCTGCGGAGGCCTCCGCAGCTTGATGTTGGTAGATCAGATTCATGGAGACCGGCGATGTCCACAGCAGTTGATGTGCCTACCCTTAGTACTTGCGAGAAGGGGTCTGTTGATGCGCACTTCCCGACCCACCATACCCGCATTAAAGTGAAGGTAAAGTCAAACGCTGTATTATAAAGAATTGCATATATCCAGCAAAATAAATATAACTTTCATTCATCAATATTTTCTAATCTTTATATTACCTACAATATTTTATATTCTTATGTATTCGGCTATCCGAAAATCAACCCGTGAATTTTTTTATTTTTTTTTTAGACAACGATCACGTTGTTCAGCCATCCAATGGTTTCATTGGCCGTTAGGCGGCCGTCAAATTTCGTCATCACCAGTTGGATGTAGATGCGCATGCGTAAGATCTTCTACTTAGCATTTTCCAAGCGTGCGCATCCACGTTTTGCGCATGCGCAGTTTAAATTTTATTTAGTGGGCATATTTGGAATAGCATAGGAACTCAGACGGCAAGCTATTAGAAACATTTGTATCGCTCTTTTCTTTTATATTGGTAAGTAAAAAAACGATCGCATTATCTGCAGCATAATAAGTATTGACGCATGCTAGTAGAGAGCAGCAGCCGCGATTAACGCATGCGCAAATATGACAGTCTGAAAATGAGGCGCATGCGCGGTTATTCAATGCTCGATGTGCACGAGCAGAGTAGAGACGTATAGAGCGGGTGGGACCGCTCTATACGTCACAGTATTCCAAACCAGGAAATGGAGAATGGGAGGAGAAACGGAAGGGAACCGTAAGAAAAATGTATAGAGAAAATAACATAAATCAATAATGTTTTTTGGAAAAAAATACTAGCGACTATTTAAGTTGGTAAAAGGATTATAATTATGATTGATGGGTCCAATAACTTTACCTTCACTTTAAGGACCGACTAAGATTTGCTGGCCTGCATTGGAAGGGCTGGATTCACTCATGGAAGCGCTGTATCCTGAGAAGTCTGACAACGCAGATTTCAGATTCTTCAGAGGCCGTCATATAGTGGAGCTCTTCATTTACTGGATAACCACCCCATCAGTTAAATTTGAACTCACTCGCCACCCTTACAATATCTGGACATCTGCCTGCACTTGTGAGAACCGGCATAGGCTAAGTTGCTGGTATAATATATGAAACTTCTATTGGCTACGGGACTGATAGCTAGCAGCAGCCTCTGAGTTGGACAGCTCTTCTGTTTAAATAGACGTTTTTCAATAGATATTGCAGTAGGACTCTACAACCCTATGCTACCCACAGAAGATCCGTAAAGCCGATTGTCACTGTAGTACAGTGGCACACTTTTTTACATTTAAAAAATCCTGCGGTACACACCATCCCAAAATTTTACAAAATTACACATTGTAGCCTAATACAGCATATACTGTAAAGTGTATATATGTGCGTGTGTGTATATGTATCTGTGTGTGTGTGTGTGTGTGTGTGTGTGTATATATATATATATATATATATATATATATATATGTATATATATGTGTATATATATATATATATGTGTATATATATATATATATGTGTATATATATATATATATATATATATATATATATATATACATACACACACACAACTGTGCTGCCATGCCTCCTACAAACTATACATGACATATTGACATTCATTCACAAACAATCATAATGATTGTCTGTGAATTAATGTCAATAAGTCATGGTTGTAAATGATGTCTGATGAGCCTGTCAGATACCTCCCAATATTTTAAAGAGGAACACCCCCGCTGGCTGGAACTGTTCTGGAGGAGCAAAGCTGCACCAGCATGCATGGGGGATTGAAGTGTCGCGGCTGTAGAGCCGGCACTAGACACGTGTTGTGGTGGGTGTGAACACGAGTCGGAAGTGTGCTGCTGCTGCGCAGTTACCCTCTGTCATCATCTCACTCAAAATAAAAAAAACGGCCCAGAATAAAAAACAAGCAAAATTTAAAAAATGTCACACTGTTGTCAGTCTGCCGCGGCACACCTGAGGATTTCTCACGGCACACTAGTGTGCCGCGGCACACTGGTTGAAAAACACTGCTGTAGTTGGTTTCATTATACTGTGTATTTTTGCCATCATGCTCTATTCATATCTTAATCCTAAGCATTTTCTTAAGAGTTAAGTTATTTTATTGGTACCTTCTTC
Organism: Bombina bombina; assembly: GCF_027579735.1. Taxonomy (NCBI): domain Eukaryota; kingdom Metazoa; phylum Chordata; class Amphibia; order Anura; family Bombinatoridae; genus Bombina; species Bombina bombina. The sequence continues at coordinate 18,314,225 of NC_069507.1, read as the reverse complement.
TGTTATCTTCCATTCTGATATATGTAATTGAAGATGGTAATTTCTGTGGGCTGTTTAGACCCTCTGGTACTTCATTATATAAGAGCTGGTATTGGCTAAATGGATCTGTTATTACTATAAGAGATGAGACACACTCTGCTAATTACACCACATAATTGACCTAGCTTGGTACCTCTACTAGTGAGGCTTGATAATTACCGACCTGTCCTACAGGTAACAAGCTTCAGATTTATTAATGATGACTTTGTCTGATGCCCAAATCTGAGGTATGCACATAGTGAACGTGCAATGGTCCATAATTGTCCCCTAAAGTCTCATCTCCTAGGAATGTGTGGACTTGCATCTAAATACTCTTCCTATAATTGTCAATATCAGACACTAGCAGGGGCCGGATAGGTTCAGACTAATAACATGAAGCCCTCTAAAGAGCTACAGAAGGGTTAAAAGTTATAGATTTTTTTTCTATATGATACGTTGGCAATATTACTAATTCTTCCTAATTATAACAATATATATTTCACGCTGTTCCAGGTTTTGTGCAGTCAATTGTTTATATGCAGACATGTCTTAATCTAATTCTTATTCACTCTATAAGTACAAGAGTAAAAGAAATATATATTTGAATTAGGGCTGGGCGATATGGGCAAAAAAAAAATATTGCGATTTAATAGAAATTTTCTTAGAAATTACTAGAACACCTTCATTTTGCATTCTAAAGTTTATTTAACACTACAGAATCTTAATGTACATGTATCTCAATGTCCAATGGAGCATAAAAATACAAAACAAAAAATAGTTAAAATAAAATTTGCTGCCTGTGATGCGATTAAATAGTAGCCACTAGCCAGTTATTAGGTCTTATGACACACAACATTGTCATGTTTTCTTGGACAGTCATTCTAACTGGACAGTGGTATGATTAACAAATGAAGCAGTGTAAGATATATATATATTTATTTTTATTTTATTTTTTTAAACATTTTAATTTGACTGAAAATGAGCCCTGCTCCTGTCCAGGAATCCAATACAGGCATACTAGCAGTAGGGGTGGGGGGCTGCTCCTTTCAGAAATGCTGTGCGTTGCTGATATCAAATACATTGTAGATGCAGTTAAGTTAACCCAGCAGCAGAGGGGACTGCAGTTTTAGCCTTTTTGGCAGCCGTGGGGTTAACTTCATGTGCTATGTATTTGAGCCGTTTCTCAGATTGCGTGGGAGGTTCCATAATGTTTACATACCTAAGTTTCCGACTGCAGACGTCCCTAGGGGAAATATAAGTAAGTGGCTTTCCCTCTATTCCTGCATGGGCTCTGCTTTTAGACTTCTAGATTGATCGGCTGGCCAGCTGCTACTCTGAGGTCAGAAAGTGAAAGTAAAAGAGCCATTTTACAAATGTGTGCTAAAAGCAACCACTAGATGGAGCTGGTTTGCAAGAAATCACATACAAATCAATGTATTACAGCCACCTCTTAGGATTTTTTTTTTAGCAAAATTAGAGAATTGTTAGAACCCGCAGTGAGTGATGCAGCAGGGGAGTTATGCGCTACAGCACACAACCGTCTCACTACTTTAGTTTGTGTGATCTACCGCTTTGTTGCTGGGCTGTTGTGGCTTCTAGATGTTTAGCTCCTACAGGTGACCAGGGCAGAAATCTCATGAACTGACTTGTGGCATCCAATGTCAATGCCACGTTTAGAGTCACTAAGCTCTCCACTGTTTATCTATGGAGATTTCATGTCTATGTGCTGGATTTTATGCACCTGTTAGCAGTGACGGTGGTTGAAACACCTGAACGCAATAATTAGTAGTGATGTCCTCATACACGTGGTCTAGCGTAACTTTATAATTAATGTTTAAACCTCCCAGCACTTTATTGCAGTCAGAAATTAGATGGTCATGTGTCCTTTGTCGTCAAATGGCAAGAGTTTAAAAGTCTTACTCTGGCTATATATTTTTTTTTTTCCAATATATCTTTTTATTGTTTTCAAACAAATTTAAGGAAAAGAAACAGAAATATGTCTTATACAGTATACAAATACGCCTGTAGGCAGATATGAACAGCAAATACATTTAAATCAGGAATAACACATAAAATCACAGTACTTGCTAACATTGCAAATTGTTACCATCTATAGCAATCTTCCAGACTGGATCAACAGAAAATGTTACAGAAACAATAAGATAGTAGACAGTGGACCATTTAATTTGAATCAAAGCATTTATGTTGGGTTCATGCGCCCTGCTCCCAAAGGAATATCACATCAGCAATAAAATTTAGCTTACCTATATACGTGTAATGTATTTTTTCAAGTACATGTTTCACTTCTTTAACCCACATTCCATATGTTGGAATTTCTGCTTTTTTCCAAAATCTTGGTATAAGGCGCCTAGCGCAATTAAGCATGACATGTAGCAATTTTTCCCGATACAGACAGGCTACAACTGGGAAGTTATTTAATAGGATCAGGCTAGGGGAAAGATCCAGGGACCCACCTATTATCTTAACTTGTGCGTTTACACTGTGCCAATATGGCTTAATATGAGGGCACTTACACCATATATGAAAGAGCGTACCGATTTCACCACAGTGTCTCCAACACAGGGGAGAGGAGTTGGGAAAAATACTGCGTATCCTGTGTGGGGTAAGGTACCACCTGGAAAGCAACTTAAAATTTGTTTCTACCAAAGTTAATGATAGGGACGACTTTTTGGTTTCATTAAAAATACGGCCCCATTGCTCATCTGTCAATGTTATATCCAGCTCCCTCTCCCACTTGGTGATATATGCAGGTCTCTTAATGGGAAAGGATCCGCTTAGTAGCTTATAAATTATAGAGATATGTGCTTTAGTCATGGAGGGGGTTGTACATAATGTTTCAAATGGGGTCAGTGCCCTGATTAAGTTTGCTCTGTGTGGACTAGAAAAAATGGCGTGTCTAGCCTGCAAGTATGGAAACCATAAGTGGAACGGGGAACCTATTAATTGGCCTACCTCAGCCTGCGGGCGCATCAGGCCATTATGTATCAGCATGTGTGTTGGTACGTTGGAGGGGGCTCCTGCAATACGCGGTGTCTGAATGGTATGGTTTTGTAGTAGTTGGGGGTTATTGAGCAGTGGAGTAAGAGGAGATATTGGCGTTGATAGCAATCTATCCTCTACTAGGGATTTGTCCCATGTACGCAACGTGGCGATTGTATAGTAATTACTCCCTATGTCGGGGGACCTCGATTTATGTGGGATCCAGCACTGTTCTCCCAAGTCCGACCCCCCCGCTAAAAAAGATTCTATCTGCACCCAGGGTTTGCTCGTCAGCGAGTGTTTCCAGGCAACTATTCGTGCCAGGTGAGTCTCCTTATAGTAGTTAACCAGATTAGGGGACCCGAGCCCCCCATCTACTCTGTTAAGAAACAGTGTGTTTCTGTTTAGTCTGGGTCTTTTATGTGACCAAATAAATCGGTCAAATTTTCTTTGTTGTTTCAGCAGGTAGTGTATGGGGAGATCTAGGGGAAGGACTTGAAATAAGTAAAGGAATTTGGGAAGGGATGTTCATTTTTAATGCATTAATGCGCCCCATCCATGAAAGATGGCCTTGTTTGTGCCAGGACTCTAATGACTTATCGGTTTCTATTTGAAGGGGGACATAATTAAGATTGAATAATTCTGTATGAGTAGGAGAGATATCAATTCCTAAGTATTTAATTTTCGAAGTTAACTGAAAAGAGGTGTGGGTTTTAATGTAGTATATGTCTTCTGCATTTAAGTGTACTGTGAGTATCATCGATTTTTCCATATTGATTGAAAAGTTGGAGACGCTTCTATACTCCTCCAGCTCTTCAAGGAGGGCTGCTAGGGACGTACAGGGGGAGCTCAGTGTGAATATGATATCGTCCGCATATAGCAGACACTTCTGATAGAGCTCTCCAAAAGTGACACCCTGTATAAGAGGGTTACTCCGTATCCTGGTGGCAAGCGCCTCCACCGCTAGGGCAAATAACAAGGGCGAAAGGGGGCATCCCTGCCGCGTGCCGTTATTTATCATTATCTTTTGCGAAAGGGTGTTGTTCGCGTTAACATATGCCGATGGGTTGCTATATAGGGCTTTAATACGTGAGATCATTACTTGGGAGAATCGAAACCTTGACAGAGCGGACCAGAGAAAATCCCAGTCCACCCTGTCAAAGGCCTTCTCGGCATCTGTGGAGAGTAGGACTAGGGGCGAGTTAGAGTTTGTAGCCGAGAATAGGGTATGTAAAACTCGGATGGTGTTCTCCTTAGCCTCCCTACCCGGGATAAAGCCTACCTGGTCGGCATGTACTAGGGACGGTAAATATTTACTGATTCTCACTGCCAATAGCTTAGCGTATAATTTGATATCTACATTTATTAGGGATATAGGGCGGTAATTAGTAACTTTATCTGGGGGTTTACCTGGTTTAGGGATTGCGGAGATGGTAGCTTCCAGGAGCGTGGGTGGAAGGTGCGTACATTGGTCAAAGGAATTATACATTTCTAGCAAATGAGGACCCAGAAGGGATTTGAAAAGGTGGTAGTATTTGGGAGTAAAGCCATCTGGGCCGGGGGCTTTGCCCTGTGGGAGATCTCTTATGGCTAACAGGACCTCCTGCATTGAAAATGGTGTGTCTAATGCTGCTCTGAGTCAGATAATGTTGGAAGCAGGGCCTTTTCCAAGTATGTATTTATACTATTGTGCTTATCCTCCAAGTGTGTGCTCGGGAGGTTGTATAGTGAAGTGTAGTATACTGCAAATTGATCAACAATTGCTGCGTTATCAGAGTGGGTGACATCCTTGGAGTCTGTAATTTTAGATATTTAGGTTTTATATCTCTTCTTCTTCAAGGATCTCGCCAATAAACGCCCCGCTTTATTGTTTTCAACAAAAAATTTTGATTTGGATGTAAGCGCATTCTTAATTAAATAATTATTTAAGTCTTCCCTAGCTTGTTGTGATTTTTGCAGCAATAGTGTTGATTTGGGGTTACTCTTTAGTGCATCTTCGCAGATCTTAAACTCAGTTGATAAAGAATCAAACATAGCTGAACGTTGCTTGCGTTGTCTGTGTGTGTGGCCCATAATCACCCCCCTTATATAACATTTATATGCTTCCCAGTTATTAATAGCTGAGGTAGCAGTGGAGTTATTAAATGAGAAGAATTCTGAAGTTTTTTCGGCCAGATCAGTGGTTATCAATGGGTCTAATAGAATTTGGTCATTTAGCTTCCAACGGTGTTGGTGTCGCGGTTTAGTGGACCACAAAAACGTGGAACAGACCATGCTATGGTCTGACCAGGAGGTGTGGTGGAGCCTCGAATCTAAGTGAAGTAAGCATCTGCTGTTCGCAAAAAATATAATCAAGACGGGTATAGGAGCGCTGGGGATTTGAGAAAAAAGTCAAGTCCCTGGTGTTTGGATGAGTGGTTCTCCAAGTGTCAAAGAGAGGGAGAGTGCTTATTGCTCTCCAGTTGGATCTGATCTGGGAGTTCCTAATATAAGACCTGCCCAGAGATGTGTCTAACATGGGATTAACAGGGAAATTTAGGTCTCCACTGAGGAGTATTGGGCCTTTTGAAATGTCAATAGTGTTGTTAATCACTGTGCGAAAAAAGGAGGGCTTAGGGCAGTTGGGAGCATATACGTTAACTAGAGTAATAGGCCTGCCAAAGTACAACCCCACTATAATTAAAAAGCGACCCTCCCTGTCTAAGTGTTTGTTTAATAATTCAAAGGAGGAACCTTTCCTAAATGATATACAGACTCCATTATGTCTTGTCGGGCCTGAACATAAAAAGTGCTGGTCATAATAGAGCCTTGAGAGGGTGGGTTCACTGGTTTTTTTAAAATGTCTCTCTTGTATCATTATAATATCGATGTTTTTTTTGTAAAAATCATGAAAGGCTATTGAGCGCTTCTGTGGGGAGAGAAACCCTTTAACATTTTGTGTGGAGAGTATGAGCTGACTAGTCTGGGGATGCTCTGACATAATATTATGACTTTTAATATGCTAACAGCAAGTAACCTTAGCGGTCTAATACAATGTGTTATATCCTGAAAACTGAAAAAAGAAAAGAACAACAACAATTCCACAAATAAATTTCAACAAACAAAAATGAAATACTTTTAAACAGTATTTTTGACCTAATAACAATAATTGTTAATTTCCTAACGTGTAGAAAAGAACAGAAGGAGAAGCAAGAGGGGGAAGATGGGGGGGGGGGGGGGGGAGGGGGAAGATGGGGGGGGGGGGGGGAGGGGGAAGAGGGGGGGGGGGGGGAAGATGGGGGGGGGGAGGGAGAATCTTTACAGGTAGGATGTGTAGAGGGAGAGGCTAAGGTAAAGTAAGAACTAGAGAGAGAAACAAAAGGAGGAAAAATGTGACCCGACGGGGCCCTCTCGGGTAACCAGGGGTGTTTATACCTAGACCCAAAGATACTTTAAACAGTATATGTCATTTTTAGAGAGTGTCTATCGTTCATGACTGAGAGTGGTCTGTAGCACTCAGAATCAGTGTGAGTGGGCAATAAATACCACCCGTTAGGATATGCATGGACCCATATACTCACAACCTCCGATGATCAGGTTCAGCTGGTTATAGTTTCTGCAAGAGTTCCTTTGCTAGTATTGTCAATACAGGGCTTTTTAATGCACTGTTTGCTGATGACTTCAGACCAAAGTCTTCTCTGGGGCTTTGGCGGGAATGTAGAAAGTTTGGATGATGGAGGCTGCGTTGTCTCAGGGGCCGGAATGTCTAGAAGTTGGCAAAAGTCAGCAATATCCCCTGTTGAAGAACATTCATAACGCCTTCCATTCTTTATGATTTGTATCGATACAGGAAAACCCCATCTATAAGGAATTTTGAGAGATTGTAGGTGGGTAGTGAAGTAAGCAAATTCCTTCCTGAGTAGTAGTGTTCTAGTAGAGAGATCTTGGTAAATTTGAATTTTCGCACCCATAAATGAGAAAGTGGGCTGAGTACGTGCCATCTGAAATATTTTTTCTCTGTCTCTATAACTTGAAAAGCACACAATAATATCCCTCGGAGGTTGATTGTCACTGGATTTGGGCCGTAGAGATCTGTGGGCCCTCTCAATTGGTATTAAATCAATTACTCTTTGATCTGAAATAGCCAGTGATTGGAATAAATTTTGTAAGTGTTCCATTATGTCTTCACTCTTTACTGACTCTGGGACTCCGCGTATGCGGAGATTATTTCTCTGTGTTCTGTTCTCAATATCGTCTATCTTGTTTTCTAAATCCGCTATCTGTGACTGCTGATCTTCCATGGTGTGTGACATGACCGATATTTCTTTGATAATCTCTTCTCTGTTTCCTTCTAAAGTTTCCACCCTATGGCCCAGCTCGTTAATATCTTTTTTCAGCTCAGCGCACTCAGTTTTGATGCAGGATTTAACCTGATTGATAAGAGCTTCCATTGCCTTTAATGTGACTGGGCCGTCTTCTGATTGCAGATGTGAGCTAGAGGGAGATACTGGGGTATGCATAGTGTCAGGATTATATGATATTTCATCGTCTTCACTATCTATCTGAGGTTGGTCTGCCTTCTTCTTTTTATTCTCTGTGCTTTTAAAAAAAGGCATTGACAGAGCCAGACCCCATGCTGGATTTTAAGTTCTTTTCAGTTTTATTGACTCTGCGTTGTGCCATATCAGCAAACATGCAGGGATTTCTGAGTTGGTATAGTTGCTTAACAAAGTAGATTGTCTTTGCAGCAGAATGCGTGAAAAATAATGGAGGATGTATAGTTAGTGACAATCTCAATGTGAGAGGGGCTGAACAGTGTTCTGCAGGGTGTCTCACATAAGTTTCCGTTGCCCCTTTATTTCAATGAGATACTTGCTAAAGAAAATGCATGGGGCCTTGTGCACTTAATCCCTGCTTATGGCATAGTGTGTCAGATGTGTGTTGTTGTGACTGTTAAAAGCATGCCCCAAACTTCATATTAATATAGCCTCTTACTTGAGTATCTTGTGCAATATTCATAGGGCCTCCGTTTTTAGGCAGATAGTTATCCTTTCCGGATATCAGTTGTGATGCGTCACTACGCCCCAAACTTTAGGTCCCGGCTTCAAACGCGGCCTACGCCGCGGTAATAATATCAGCCTCCTCCTTTTATATAAAGTCTCCGGGAATGTGATTAGAGGGCCTCCGGACCCTCCTCAGGTATTCAGAGGTCGGATTCAGGCATCTCTGACTGTCTTTTGTGGGGAAAGAGAGAGCCCCGTCGACGCCACTTCAGGAGCTCTAGTTAGGTGCGGCCATTCAGCACGCCCGCACGCTCCGCCTCCTTCGGGCTATATTTTTTATGTTTTGTTTAAAAAAAAAAAAATCGTGTGTGAACTGAGCATGTGCAATAGGTTAAAGAGATATGGAACATTTATATATATATATATATATATATCTCCTCCAAAAAGAGATAAGCACAGTCTTACATTACCACAACTGCCAGGGTGCACCTCATATAAGATATGTACGTTCCTTGTTTGCAAGAAGGCACTCACTGGTCTTTAGTGAAAAACAACTTTTAATTCATATTAAAAAGCAAGTACATCCATAATGTTTCAATGTCGTTATGACATCTTTGTCAAATGTTCTGCCAATATCAACAACATAGAACAATCATGTTCTCAAAGTATATATATCATTTATTTTCTTTTTTTTTCTTTCATGGTTCATATAGAGCATATCATTTAAACATGTTCCCAGTTTGCTTAATTCTCTTTGTATCTACTGCTCTACTGGGAGCTAGCTGGAACAATGAGGAGAGGTAAGTATGTGTAACCACCAATCAGCAGCTAGCACCCAGTAATGCGTTGCTGCCCCCTGAGCCTTCCTAGGTATGCTTTTTAACAAAGGATACCAAAAGAAGAAAGCACACTAGATAATAGAAATAAATTGTAAAGTTGTTTAAAATGACTGCTCTTTCTCAATCATAAAAGAAAAAATGTTGCGTTTCTTGTCCATGTAAGACTTATAATAGTTACCTATATACACATACCCCTTCCCTTGTCTGACGCCTAAAACAAATCTATTTGTAGCTCCTAAATCTCAGATACATTTGTAAAACCATTAGATTGTGGATTTAAATCCAGTAACTGGATGTCTTGGAATGTTTAGGTGAGAAGTGGTTCTGAAAAGATTGATTTATTTTCTTGTTCCCGCAGGGTAATGTTCCGCTGAAGGATCTGAACGCTCGTCCCATGGAGGTTTTCATGTGCAGTGTGCTCAAGAGACAAGGTTATGGCGAAGGCTTCCGCTGGCTCTCACAGTACATTGACTGATACATTTATTATATTTTTTTCTCTCCCATCTCTCCCTCCGGAACGGCAAAAACAAAAAAAACAAGGCAACTATACCGTGTTCAGTTCCTTTGGACTTGACTCTAACAGGACTTCTGTATCAGAGCGGGGGCCAGCTTACGAAGGCAGTGATCCCTGCAGAGCGACAGCCAGGAGTCTCGTGGGCACCTCTCTCTGCTCAAGAATTAATTGATTTCAAATGAAAGCAATTATATTTTTTAAAGAAAGTGTCAATGTAAACAATGTCCCATCTCTATTTCCATTTATTCTCACGTTTGTATTAGGCTTTTTTATTTTTGTTTCTTTTTTTTTTTTAACTATTTAATGGTATGTAGCTATCACAAATTCTGGAACCAAGTAACGTTTCATCGCATTAAGAGTCCACAATAAACATAGTCTTGGGCTGGCAAGCTTTCCAAGAATGATTTTGCTCTGGTCGTTTGCATGTTGTCTGAGCAGGGACAGCCCATTGTGCCGGATGAGTGTGAACACTTGGTGGTTCTCTTTTTGCCTTTTATGGAGTAGGGTGAAGTTTTCCAAAATCAGGAGTAAAGGTGCTTGTTCTGTCCGTATACACTAAATCGCTAAACTTATTTACAGATAAATATAATTACAAGTTATAGGTTTAATAAGGACTAACATCTCAATTTGTATTTTCCCCCAAATTGGTTTTAGTTGCATTTTATAACCACTGGATCACCCAACTCCGATTCTCAAGCTAACCTAATTCACAATGAAATAAAAACACTCAGTCACAAACTGATATTATTTATGTACGTGCCAGAACCAACCCTCGGCACCTAATAGTATGGTGGTATATGCTGTATTTTAGGTTGGTTTCGGTATCGTTCATAGAGGTGATGAGAATACATTATTTGGGGGGTTTCGCATTATTATTATTTCTGGGCTCGCATTATTAGGAAAATATACAAGATGTCCCTTCAATACATTTTACTTTTCAGTTACAGGTGGTGATTTGTGGCAGTTTCTGCAAGAAAAATAAGTTGTTTTTTTTTGTAATTTCTTTTGTAAGAAATTGCTAATGTTTGAGAATGAAATGATTGCAGGTCACTTCTGTAGACATGTATAAAAGATACTAAATAAATCTATTA
>NC_069507.1:18293781-18298781 GCF_027579735.1 Bombina bombina | reverse complement strand
TATGGCTGATCTGCTGGATGGCAATTACTATAATACTGGTGGGATATGGCTGATCTGCTGGATGGCAATTACTATAATACTGGTGGGATATGGCTGATCTGCTGGATGGCAATTACTATAATACTGGTGCGATATGGCTGATCTGCTGGATGGCAATTACTATAATACTGGTGGGATATGGCTGATCTTCTGGATGGCAATTACTATAATACTGGTGGGATATGGCTGATCTTCTGGATGGCAATTACTATAATACTGGTGGGATATGGCTGATCTTCTGGATGGCAATTACTATAATACTGGTGGTATATGGCTGATCTTCTGGATGGCAATTACTATAATACTGGTGGTATATGGCTGGTCTGCTGGATGGCAATTACTATAATACAGGTGGGATATGGCTGATCTGCTGGATGGCAATTACTATAATACTGGTGGTATATGGCTGGTCTGCTGGATGGCAATTACTATAATACAGGTGGGATATGGCTGGTCTGCTGGATGGCAATTACTATAATACTGGTGGGATATGGCTGATCTGCTGGATGGCAATTACTATAATACTGGTGGGATATGGCTGGTCTGCTGGATGGCAATTACTATAATACTGGTGGGATATGGCTGGTCTGCTGGATGGCAATTACTATAATACTGGTGGGATATGGCTGATCTGCTGGATGGCAATTACTATAATACTGGTGGGATATGGCTGGTCTGCTGGATGGCAATTACTATAATACTGGTGGGATATGGCTGGTCTGCTGGATGGCAATTACTATAATACTGGTGGGATATGGCTGGTCTGCTGGATGGCAATTACTATAATACTGGTGGGATATGGCTGGTCTGCTGGATGGCAATTACTATAATACTGGTGGGATATGGCTGGTCTGCTGGATGGCAATTGCTGGAATTCAGGTGGGAAGGGCTTTGTGCGCAGGAAATTTATTAGAATGAAAAATAATTAATATTTAATAACAAAAAGATGGAAGGGAGGAAGACAAACAGTGATGTAAGTCCATCTGAAGGAATTAGGAAAACTACTACAAAGAGACGGGTAAAGGGAAGAAAATAAATGAAATATGAGGAAATTTTTTTTTTTTTTTTTTATGTGCTTTAATGCCACTATTTCAAGCCAAGACTATACCAACATCATCTTCCATTATGCTTTATAAAGCAGGAATGTATCTTGTCGTCCGTGCACAATCTGGGATAATAATAATAATGTGAGATGTGTTGCCTCAGTTATATGAGCTCCAAACTCATGAAATAATTTTACTGCCTGTGAGCCAGGTTTATGCAAACAGTTATAAAAAGGAAACAACGTTCGGGTTTACCTCTTTCTCTTGGTATCTTTTGTTGGAATGTAAGAGCATACTGAGAGTCCATTTAACATGTGAAAAAGGTTTTTATGCGGTCACATGCAATATGAGGTTATTTTTATTTATTTACTTTTAAACTGTCTCCTGAAAAAAAATCTTCTGTAAACCCATCTCAAATCAAGGTATTTTAAAAAAAAATTGTTAAAATGTGTAAAATATTTTCAAGAGTTAATTACTGAAAGTTAGGCTAGTTAAAAACATGATCATAGTAATGGGTTGCAAATAATCTTATTTAAAGGGACAGTTTACAATATAATTTTTATTCTTTTAAAAGATAGATAATCCCTTTATTACCCATTCCTCAGTTTTGCACAACCAACAGTTATATTAATGTACTTTTTACCTCTGTGATTACCTTGTATCTAAGCCTCTGCAGACTGCCCCTTATCTCAGTTATAATATACTTTTTACCTCTGTGATTACCTTGTATCTAAGCCTCTGCAGACTGCCCCTTATCTCAGTTATTTTAATATACTTTTTACCTCTGTGATTACCTTGTATCTAACCCTCTGCAAACTGCCCCTTATCTCAGTTATATTAATATACTTTTTACCTCTGTGATTACCTTGTATCTAAGCCTCTGCAGACTGCCCCTTATCTCAGTTATATTAATATACGTTTTACCTCTGTGATTACCTTGTATCTAAGCCTCTGCCGACTGCCCCTTATCTCAGTTATATTAATATACGTTTTACCTCTGTGATTACCTTGTATCTAAGCCTCTGCAGACTGCTCCTTATCTCAGTTATATTAATATACCTTTTACCTCTGTAATAACCTTGTATCTAGGAATATTCTTCCAGCCCCCTGATCACATGACTGTGACTGTTTATTATCTATTGTCTTACATTTAGCATTGTTTTGTGCTAAATCTTAAAGGGACATTCCAGTCAAAATTTAAATGCACATAGATTAATTACATCTTTGAATAGAAACATATTTGCAATATAAATGTATTGGCAAAAATGCTTCTAGTAAAAGTTATTACTGTTTTAGTGTTAACATTTTTCTTTGCACGTGCATGTGAAGCATAGCTAGATATTGTCACTGCACCCACATTTTAAATAATGCAGCTGCTCAGATCATCACTGGGGCTTGTATCATGTCAGCAATTAACAAATTGAATCATTACCAGATGGTACAAGCACCTAAGGCTCTCTGAGCAAGTACTGTGTTTAAAATGCTGGTGCACGTTGCATATGTAAATACTCTTTTAAAACAGTTATAGCGCTTATTAGAAGCATTTTTGCTAATACATGTATATTACAAAAGTGCTTCTGTTCAATACTGAAATGCATCCGTGTGGTTTCCAATTTTGGCTGGAATGTCCCTTTAAATAACTTTCTGTGCCTGAACACAGTGTTATCTATGTGTACTTTCTGTCTCTTGTTGTAAAAAGCCTGTGATAAGAGGCAGGCTTAGACATTAGCATATGAGCCTACCTAGGTTTAGATTAGACTAAAATACAAAGAAAACAAAGCAAATTTGATGGTAAAAGTAAAATGGAAAGTTGATTAAAATGACATGCCCTATCTGAATAATGATAGTTTAATTTATACTAGACTGTCCCTTTAAGATCCAGTGAGGCCTTAAACAAAAATGTGTATGGCTTATGCCAACTACAAATGTTTTATATATTTATATATAGGACCCCACTCCCTGCTCTCTTTGAATCCAAACATAATTCATATCTCTGTCATTTTATGAACAAACTTGGTTTATTTTGGATTAGGTTGTAAAATCAAATCCTGTCTCCTGTTCTGCTTTGTTTAGAGGCAAAATGTGTTTTTTCCGTCCGTTTACCAAACAATCTGACAGTTCACAAACACGTTTTCCTCTTGTAATCTGCTGTTAATAAAAATAAAAAAAGTTAATAACAAAGAGGGCTGCACAGTTAATCGAATATGCAATTTAAAACCGTGATTGGGGCGATTTTGCGATTTTTAGCCCCGACCCTATGACGTACAGGAGGGGGTTCGTATAGGCTAGCCCTCCGCTGCTGAGTAAACCGGGTCTGTCTCTCCCTGTGCAAGCACCTTCTCTCCCCTCGCACTATGGCGGTCTGAACTCCTGGACCACATTCTGCATGATCACTGGGTGCGTGTACAAGCTGAGCTAACAGGGGAAAGCCTAAAGGCTGTGACACACTGCAAGTGATGCGGTGTGAAGCGAAGCAGTAGCTCCGCACCGCGTCTCATCGCTTCTGAAATTCAAATATTTCATCTCTGAGTGCTCCGCGACCTGAAGCAGCAGAGTGCCCAGAGATGAAAAGGCAGGACACACTGAGCGCGCACAGCCGCATCTACCCTCTGCGCTCCGCTTGCAGTGTGTCACAGCCTTTACCCTGACATCGGAACCAGAACCTTGTGGAGCACTCAGTGGTCTCAGTAATTATGAATCAGATTTAACCCCATCCTTGTACAGCATTTGCTTCCTTTAGTGCTCTCCCCTGTTCCCAGCTCACATACAAAGCAGGAGGATTTGCTGAGTCTGCACTCTGCATTTATAATCGCTTTTACCTCGGTATAGGAATATCTCACACCTTTATGTACACTCCTGTTAGACTATCCAGAGGATAGGCTATGTCATTTGCCTTTCTTCAGTTAAAGTGGAATCTTGAGAATTTGAAAATGTCACTGTTTTTGTTCTAATTTATTTCTGACAAACAGACCCTAACACAGGTATTTAAAACATCTGCTATACAATTAGTTAACATTTTCTGCACTGTGAAAGATCTTAGCACTGCCGCAAAACAGACTGTAACTACTCATATATAACAGTATTATAGGGTTTTAAGAAATATATATATTTCTCTTGTAAGGTGTATCCAGTCCATGGATCATCCATTACTTGTGGGATATTCTCATTCCCAACAGGAAGTTGCAAGAGGACACCCATAGCAGAGCTGTAATATAGCTCCTCCCCTAACTGTCATAGCCAGTCATTCTCTTGCAACTCTCAACAAGCTAGGACGTTGTAGGAGAGAGTGGTTAAATATAGCTAGTTTATTTTCTTCAATCAAAAGTTTATTTTTAAATAGTACCGGAGTTGTGCTATTTTATCTCAGGCAGTAAATAGAAGAAGAATCTGCCTGAGGTTTCTATGATCTTAGCAGGTTGTAACTAAGATCCATTGCTATTCTCACATATGTCTGAGGGGATTACACAGATGAGGTAACTTCAGCGAGAGAATGGCGTGCAGTTTATTCTGCTATCAGGTATGTGCAGTTATAATTTTTTCTAGAGATGGAAAACACTAGAAAATGCTGCTGATACCGGATTAATGTAAGTTAAGCCTGAATACAGTGATTTAATAACGACTGGTATCATGCTTACTCCCAGGGGTAATACCCTTATGATATTTACAATATAAAACGTTTGCTGGCATGTTTAATCGTTTTTATATATGCTTTGGTGATAAAACTTTATTGGGGCCTAGTTTTTTCCACATGGCTGTCTTAAATTTGGACTAGAAACAATTTCCACTGTTGTAGTATAAAAGTTACAGTTGGTGCAGTTAAAATTACAAACTCTGACATCCAGCTTCCCTCAAAGGCCCTCTGAATGCTATAGGACATCTCTAAAGGGCCCAAAGGCTTTCCAAAGTCATTTATTGGGG
>NC_069507.1:18225586-18290586 GCF_027579735.1 Bombina bombina | reverse complement strand
TGACATCAAACCAAAAATCACTAGACAAGCCTGTTTCTTTCTTTTTGGAACTCATCAGTAGGAGATAGATTTCTGGTTGCTGCATTGGTAAAGCTATTTTCAAGGTTAAACCAAAATTCATTAAAATTATGGGGGGAGATAAAAAACTGAAATTAAAATCCTGCATGTCTCAAATTAAATCAATGTAAAAACTGTACAGAATCTTAAAGTACATATTTCTCATTGACCAATACAAGCTGAGAGCATTAAATTACACACAACAAAACTGGTTTAAATAAAATATAAGTGCAAACAGATACTTGATGTGCAAGTAATACGTGTATGTGTATATATGTGTGTATATATATATATATATATATATTTCTTTCATGTAATTAGCAAGAGTCCATGAGCTAGTGACGTATGGGATATACATTCCTACCAGGAGGGGCAAAGTTTCCCAAACTTCAAAATGCCTATAAATACACCCCTCGCCACACCCACAAATCAGTTTTTACAAACTTTGCCTCCTATGGAGGTGGTGAAGTAAGTTTGTGCTAAATTCTACGTTGATATGCGCTCCGCAGCAGGTTGGAGCCCGGTTTTCCTCTCAGCGTGCAGTGAATGTCAGAGGGATGTGAGGAGAGTATTGCCTATTTGAATTCAATGATCTCCTTCTACGGGGTCTATTTCATAGGTTCTCTGTTATCGGTCGTAGAGATTCATCTCTTACCTCCCTTTTCAGATCGACGATATACTCTTATATATACCATTACCTCTACTGATTCTCGTTTCAGTACTGGTTTGGCTTTCTACTACATGTAGATGAGTGTCCTGGGGTAAGTAAGTCTTATTTTCTGTGACACTCTAAGCTATGGTTGGGCACTTTTATATAAAGTTCTAAATATATGTATTCAAACATTTATTTGCCTTGACTCAGGATGTTCAACGTTCCTTATTTCAGACAGTCAGTTTCATATTTGGGATAATGCATATGAATAAATCAATTTTTTTCTTACCTTAAAATTTGACGTTTTTTTCCCTGTGGGCTGTTAGGCTCGCGGGGGCTGAAAATGCTTCATTTTATTGCGTCATTTTTGGCGCGGACTTTTTTGGCGCAAATTTTTTTTTCTGTTTCCGGCGTCATACGTGTCGCCGGAAGTTGCGTCATTTTTTGACGTTTTTTTTCGCCAAAAGTGTCGGCGTTCCGGATACGGCGTCATTTTTGGCGCCAAAAGCATTTAGGCGCCAAATAATGTGGGCGTCTTTTTTTGGCGCTAAAAAATATGGGCGTCACTATTGTCTCCACATTATTTAAGTCTCATTATTTATTGCTTCTGGTTGCTAGAAGCTTGTTCACTGGAATTTTTTCTCATTCCTGAAACTGTCATTTAAGGAATTTGATCAATTTTGCTTTATATGTTGTTTTTCCTATTACATATTGCAAGATGTCCCAGATTGACACTGAGTCAGAAGATACTTCTGGAAAAACGCTGCCTGGTGCTGGATCTACCAAAGTTAAGTGTATCTGCTGTAAACTTGTGGTATCTATTCCTCCAGCTGTTGTTTGTAATGAATGTCATGACAAACTTGTTAATGCAGATAATATTTCCTTTAGTAATGTTACATTACCTGTTGCTGTTCCATCAACATCTAATACTCAGAGTGTTCCTGTTAACATAAGAGATTTTGTTTCTAAATCTATAAGGAAGGCTATGTCTGTTATTCCTCCTTCTAGTAAACGTAAAAGGTTTTTTAAAACTTCTCATTTTTCAGATGAATTTTTAAATGAACATCATCATTCTGATAATGGTTCCTCTGGTTCAGAGGATTCTGTCTCAGAGGTTGATGCTGATAAATCTTCATATTTATTCAAAATGGAATTTATTCGTTCTTTACTTAAAGAAGTCTTAATTGCATTAGAAATAGAGGATTCTGGTCCTCTTGATACTAAATCTAAATGTTTAATAAGGTTTTTAAATCTCCTGTAGTTATTCCAGAAGTTTTTCCTGTCCCTGATGCTATTTCTGAAGTAATCTCCAGGGAATGGAATAATTTGGGTAATTCATTTACTCCTCCTAAACGTTTTAAGCAATTATATCCTGTGCCATCTGACAGATTAGAATTTTGGGACAAAATCCCTAAAGTTGATGGGGCTGTCTCTACTCTTGCTAAACGTACTACTATTCCTACGGCAGATAGTACTTCCTTTAAGGATCCTTTAGATAGGAAGATTGAATCCTTTCTAAGAAAAGCTTACTTATGTTCAGGTAATCTTCTTAGACCTGCTATATCTTTAGCGGATGTTGCTGCAGCTTCAACTTTTTGGTTAGAAGCTTTAGCGCAACAAGTAACAGATCATAATTCTCATAGCATTGTTAATCTTCTTCAACATGCTAATAATTTTATTTGTGATGCTATCTTTGATATCATTAGGGTTGATGTCAGGTATATGTCTCTAGCTATTTTAGCTAGAAGAGCTTTATGGCTTAAAACTTGGAATGCTGATATGTCTTCTAAGTCTACTCTGCTTTCCCTTTCTTTCCAGGGTAATAAATTATTTGGTTCTCAGTTGGATTCTTTTATCTCAACTGTTACTGGAGGGAAAGGAACTTTTTTACCACAGGATAAAAAATCTAAAGGTAAATTTAGATCTAATAATCGTTTTCGTTCCTTTCGTCACAATAAGGAACAAAAGCCTGATCCTTCACCCACAGGAGCGGTATCAGTTTGGAAACCATCTCCAGTCTGGAATAAATCCAAGCCTTTTAGAAAACCAAAGCCAGCTCCCAAGTCCACATGAAGGTGCGGCCCTCATTCCAGCCCAGCTGGTAGGGGGCAGATTACGATTTTTCAAAGAAAATTGCATCAATTCAATTCACAATCTTTGGATTCAAAACATTGTTTCAGAAGGGTACAGAATTGGCTTCAAGATAAGGCCTCCTGCAAAGAGATTTTTTCATTCCCGTGTCCCAGTAAATCCAGCGAAGGCTCAAGCATTTCTGAAATGTGTTTCAGATCTAGAGTTGGCTGGAGTAATTATGCCAGTTCCAGTTCTGGAACAGGGGCTGGGGTTTTACTCAAATCTCTTCATTGTACCAAAGAAGGAGAATTCCTTCAGACCAGTTCTGGATCTAAAAATATTGAATCGTTATGTAAGGATACCAACATTCAAAATGGTAACTATAAGGACTATCCTGCCTTTTGTTCAGCAAGGGCATTATATGTCCACAATAGATTTACAGGATGCATATCTGCATATTCCGATTCATCCAGATCACTATCAGTTTCTGAGATTCTCTTTCCTAGACAAGCATTACCAGTTTGTGGCTCTGCCGTTTGGCCTAGCAACAGCTCCAAGAATTTTTACAAAGGTTCTCGGTGCCCTTCTGTCTGTAATCAGAGAACAGGGTATTGTGGTATTTCCTTATTTTGACGATATCTTGGTACTTGCTCAGTCTTCACATTTAGCAGAATCTCATACGAATCGACTTGTGTTGTTTCTTCAAGATCATGGTTGGAGGATCAATTTACCGAAAAGTTCATTGATTCCTCAGACAAGGGTAACCTTTTTAGGTTTCCAGATAGATTCAGCGTCCATGACTCTGTCTCTGACAGACAAGAGACGTCTAAAATTGATTACAGCTTGTCGAAACCTTCAATCACAATCATTCCCTTCGGTAGCCTTATGCATGGAAATTCTAGGTCTTATGACTGCTGCATCGGACGCGATCCCCTTTGCTCGTTTTCACATGCGACCTCTTCAGCTCTGTATGCTGAACCAGTGGTGCAGGGATTACACAGAGATATCTCAAGTAATATCTTTAAAACCGATTGTACGACACTCTCTGACGTGGTGGACAGATCCCCATCGTTTAGTTCAGGGGGCTTCTTTTGTTCTTCCGACCTGGACTGTAATTTCAACAGATGCAAGTCTTACAGGTTGGGGAGCTGTTTGGGGGTCTCTGACAGCACAAGGGGGTTGGGAATCTCAGGAGGTGAGATTACCAATCAATATTTTGGAACTCCGTGCAATTTTCAGAGCTCTTCAGTCATGGCCTCTTCTAAAGAGAGAATCGTTCATTTGTTTTCAGACAGACAATGTCACAACTGTGGCATACATCAATCATCAAGGAGGGACTCACAGTCCTCTGGCTATGAAATAAGTATCTCGGATACTGGTATGGGCGGAATCCAGCTCCTGTCTAGTTTCTGCGGTTCATATCCCAGGTATAGACAATTGGGAAGCGGATTATCTCAGTCGCCAAACGTTACATCCGGGCGAATGGTCTCTTCACCCAGAGGTATTTCTTCAGATTGTTCAAATGTGGGGACTTCCAGAAATAGATCTGATGGCTTCTCATCTAAACAAGAAACTTCCCAGGTATCTGTCCAGATCCAGGGATCCTCAAGCGGAAGCAGTGGATGCATTGTCACTTCCTTGGAAGTATCATCCTGCCTATATCTTTCCGCCTCTAGTTCTTCTTCCAAGAGTAATCTCCAAGATTCTGAAGGAATGCTTGTTTGTTCTGCTGGTGGCTCCAGCATGGCCTCACAGGTTTTGGTATGCGGATCTTGTCCGGATGGCCTCTTGCCAACCGTGGACTCTTCCGTTAAGACCAGACCTTCTGTCGCAAGGTCCTTTTTTCCATCAGGATCTCAAATACTTAAATTTAAAGGTATGGAGATTGAACGCTTGATTCTTAGTCAAAGAGGTTTCTCTGACTCTGTGATTAATACTATGTTACAGGCTCGTAAATCTGTATCTAGGAAGATATATTATAGAGTCTGGAAGACTTACATTTCTTGGTGTCTTTCTCATCATTTTTCCTGGCATTCTTTTAGAATTCCGAGAATTTTACAGTTTCTTCAGGATGGTTTGGATAAAGGTTTGTCTGCAAGTTCCTTGAAAGGACAAATCTCTGCTCTTTCTGTTCTTTTTCACAGAAAGATTGCTAATCTTCCTGATATTCATTGTTTTGTACAAGCTTTGGTTCGTATAAAACCTGTCATTAAGTCAATTTCTCCTCCTTGGAGTTTGAATTTGGTTTTGGGGGCTCTTCAAGCTCCTCCGTTTGAACCTATGCATTCATTGGACATTAAATTACTTTCTTGGAAAGTTTTGTTTCTTTTGGCCATCTCTTCTGCTAGAAGAGTTTCTCAATTATCTGCTCTTTCTTGTGAGTCTCCTTTTCTGATTTTTCATCAGGATAAGGCGGTGTTGCGAACTTCTTTTAAATTTTTACCTAAGGTTGTGAATTCTAACAACATTAGTAGTAGAGAAATTGTGGTTCCTTCATTATGTCCTAATCCTAAGAATTCTAAGGAGAAATCATTGCATTCTTTGGATGTAGTTAGAGCTTTGAAATATTATGTTGAAGCTACTAAGAATTTCCGAAAGACTTCTAGTCTATTTGTTATCTTTTCCGGTTCTAGGAAAGGTCAGAAGGCCTCTGCCATTTCTTTGGCATCTTGGTTAAAATCTTTAATTCATCTTGCCTATGTCGAGTCGGGTAAAACTCCGCCTCAAAGGATTACAGCTCATTCTACTAGGTCAGTTTCTACTTCCTGGGCGTTTAGGAATGAAGCTTCGGTCGATCAGATTTGCAAAGCAGCAACTTGGTCTTCTTTGCATACTTTTCACTAAATTCTACCATTTTGATGTGTTTTCTTCTTCTGAAGCAGTTTTTGGTAGAAAAGTACTTCAGGCAGCTGTTTCAGTTTGATTCTTCTGCTTATAATTTCAGTTTTTTTCATTATAAGATTTAAACTTTATTTTGGGTGTGGATTATTTTCAGCGGAATTGGCTGTCTTTATTTTATCCCACCCTCTCTAGTGACTCTTGCGTGGAAGATCCACATCTTGGGTAGTCATTATCCCATACGTCACTAGCTCATGGACTCTTGCTAATTACATGAAAGAAAACATAATTTATGTAAGAACTTACCTGATAAATTCATTTCTTTCATATTAGCAAGAGTCCATGAGGCCCACCCTTTTTGTGGTGGTTATGATTTTTTTGTATAAAGCACAATTATTCCAATTCCTTATTTTTTATGCTTTCGCACTTTTGTCTTATCACCCCACTTCTTGGCTATGCGTTAAACTGATTTGTGGGTGTGGTGAGTGGTGTATTTATAGGCATTTTGAGGTTTGGGAAACTTTGCCCCTCCTGGTAGGAATGTATATCCCATACGTCACTAGCTCATGGACTCTTGCTAATATGAAAGAAATGCATTTATCAGGTAAGTTCTTACATAAATTATGTTATATATATATATATATATATATATATATATATATATATATATATATATATATATATATTTTCATTAAAATTATGGGGGGGGGAGATAAAAAATTGAAATTAAAATCCTCCATGTCTCAAATTAAATCAATGTAAATATTTGCATAGGAAATTAGCACATATAGGCAAGTATCCCCGCTTGCTTTTCCCCAGAAATTCTTAATATACAATGTTACCAATGCACAAGAGAATCGTGGGTAAGATATGCAAATTAGATATGCAAATTCTCAGTTTTTTTGCTTCTAATTTTGCTTTTTTGCTTCTCCCCCCATAATTTTAATCAGTTTTGGTTTAACCATGAAAATAGCTTTACCAATGCAGCAACCAGAAATCTATCTCCTACTGATGAGTTCCAAAAAGAACGAAACAGGCTTGTCTAGTGAGTGATTTCTGGTTTGCTGTCATAATCCTGTTAAAAGGATCGCTGTGTCAAAAAAGTATTTTTGAAGCAAAAAACACTGAGAATTTGCATATCTTACCCATGATTCTCTTGTGCATTGGTAACATTGTATATTAAGAATTTCTGGGGAAAAGCAAGCGGGTATACTTGCCTATATGTGCTAATTTCCTATGCAAATATTTACATTGATTTAATTTGAGACATGGAGGATTTTAATTTCAGTTTTTTATCTCCCCCCCCCATAATTTTAATGAAAATATATATATATATATATATATGTATATATATATATATATATATATATATATATATATATATATATATGTATATATATGTATATATATGTATGTATATGTGTATGTATTACTTGCACATCAGGTATCTGTTTGCACTTATATTTTATTTAAACCAGTTTTGTTGAGTGTAATTTAATGCTCTCAGCCTGTATTGGTCAATGAGAAATATGTACTTTAAGATTCTGTACAGTTTAATGCATTGGCAAGAGTCCATGAGCTAGTGACATATGGGATATACAATCCTACCAGGAGGGGCAAAGTTTCCCAAACCTCAAAATGCCAATAAATACACCCCTCACCACACCCACAATTCAGTTTTACAAACTTTGCCTCCTATGGAGGTGGTGAAGTAAGTTTGTGCTAAGATTTCTACGTTGATATGTGCTTCTCAGCATTGTTGAAGCCTGATTCCTCTCAGTACAGCGAATGTCAGAGGGACGTGAAGGGAGTATCACCTATTGAATACGATGATTTCTCTAATGGGGGTCTTTTTCATGGGTTCTCTGTTATCGGTTGTAGAGATTCATCTCCTACCTCCCTTTTCAGATCGATATACTCTCAAATTTACCATTACCTCTAGTAAGAACTGTTTTAGTACTGGTTTGGCTATCTGCTATATATGGATGGGTGTCTTTTGGTAAGTATGTTTTTAGTTATTTAAGACACTCTCAGCTATGGTTTGGCACTTTATGCAAATTATATAAAGTTCTAAATATATGTATTGTACTTATATTTGCCATGAGTCAGGTTCATGTATTTCCTTCTGCAGACTGTCAGTTTCATATTTGGGAATATAAACACTTTAAGAAATGTGTTTCTTACCTGGGGTTTAGTCTTTTTCAATTTGACTACTTTTTGCATTTGCGGGTATTAGGCCCGCGGGTGCGTCAAATGTTAGACTTTATTGCGTCATTTTTGGCGCAAACTTTTTTGGCGCGGGAAATTACGTTTTTGACGCAACTTCGTCATTTCCGGCATCATACGTGACGTCGAGACCTTTCACACGGCGGCGTCATTAGTGACGCAAGTGTCATTTCCGGTCATTTTTGGCGCCAAAAAAGTTTACGTTAGGTTGTGCGTCATACTTGGCGCCAATTTTTCTTCATTATTTCAATACCCCATTGTTGTTTGCCTCCTGCTTTCTTTTCTATCAAGAGGCCTATGCTTTTGCATTTTTTCCCATTCCTGAAACTGTCATTTAAGGAAATAGATAATTTTGCTTTATATGTTGTTTTTTCTCTTACATTGAGCAAGATGTCCCAATCTGATCCTGCCTCTGAAGTTTCTGCTGGAACATTGCTGCCTGACATGGGTTCTACAAAAGCTAAGTGCATTTGTTGTAAAATTGTAGAAATTATTCCACCGAATGTCATTTGTAATAGTTGTCATGATAAACTTTTACATGCAGATAGTGTTTCTATCAGTAATAGTACATTGCCAGTTGCAGTTCCTTCAACTTCTAATGTGCATGATATACCTGTAAATTTTAAAGAATTTGTTTCTGATTCTATTATGAAGGCTTTGTCTGCATTTCCACCTTCTAATAAACTTAAAAGGTCTTTTAAAACTTCTCATTTAGCTGATGAAATTTCAAATGACCAACAACATAATAATTCATCCTCTTCTGATGAAGATCTATCTGAAACAGAAGATCCTTCCTCAGATATTGACACTGACAAATCTACTTATTTATTTAAAATAGAGTATATGCGTTCTTTATTAAAAGAAGTGTTAATTACTTTGGATATTGAGGTAACCAGTCCTATTGACGTTCAGTCTAATAAACATTTAAATACTGTTTTTAAACCTCCTGTGGTTTCCCCAGGTGTTTTTCCCATTCCTGAGGCTATTTCTGATATGAATGGAATGGAATAAGCCAGGTACTTCCTTTATTCCTTCTTCAAGGTTTAAGAGATTGTATCCTTTACCAGCAAAATCTATAGAGTTTTGGGAAAAGGTTCCCAAAGTTGATGGGGCTATTTCTACTCTTGCTAAACGTACCACTATTCCTATGGAAGATAGCACTTCCTTTAGGGATCCTTTAGATAGGAAACTTGAATCTTATCTAAGGAAGGCCTATTTATATTCAGGTCATCTTCTCAGACCTGCTATTTCTTTGGGTGATGTTGCGGCTACATCAACTTTCTGGTTGGAATATTTAGCGCAACATGAATTGGATTTTTACATATCTAGCATTGTTCGCTTACTGCAACATGCTAATCATTTTATTTGTGAGGCAATTTTTGATATAATCAAAATTGATGTTAGATCCATGTCTTTAGCTGTATTAGCTAGAAGAGCTTTATGGCTTAAATCTTGGAATGCTGATATGACATCTAAATCTAGATTACTATCTCTTTCTTTCCAAGGTAATAATTTATTTGGTTTTCAGTTGGATTCTATTATTTCAACTATCACTGGAGGAAAAGGAGTTTTTTTGCCTCAGGATAAAAAACCTAAGGGTAAATCTAAGGCTTCTCACCGTTTTCGTTCCTTTTCATCAGAATAAGGAACAAAAACTCAATTCTCCTCCCAAGGAATCTGCTTCCAGTTGGAAGCCTTCCTCAAATTGGAATAAATCCAAGCCATTTAGGAAACCAAAGTCTGCCCCTAAGTCCGCATGAAGGTGCGGCCCTCATTCCAGCTCAGCTGGTTGGGGGCAGATTAAGGTTTTTCAAGGATTGTTGGGT
This sequence comes from Bombina bombina, assembly GCF_027579735.1. Lineage (NCBI taxonomy): Eukaryota > Metazoa > Chordata > Amphibia > Anura > Bombinatoridae > Bombina > Bombina bombina. The sequence continues at coordinate 18,280,914 of NC_069507.1, read as the reverse complement.
AAAATCTGTCCAAAATCATTGGATCAGAGCATTGTCTCTCAAGGGTATCGAATAGGATTCAAAGTAAGACCTCCTGTGAGAAGATTTTTTCTCTCACGCATCCCTGTAAATCCAGTAAAAGCTCAGGCTTTTCTGAAGTGTGTTTCAGACCTGGAGTCTTCAGGGGTAATCATGCCAGTTCCTCTTCAGGAACAAGGTTTGGGGTTTTATTCAAACCTATTCATTGTACCAAAGAAAGAAAATTTGTTCAGACCAGTTCTGGATCTGAAAATTTTGAATCGTTATGTAAGAGTACCAACTTTCAAGATGGTGACTATAAGGACTATTCTGCCTTTTGTTCAGCAAGGACATTATATGTCCACAATAGACTTGCAGGATGCATACCTTCATATTCCGATTCATCCAGAACATTATCAGTTTCTGAGATTCTCTTTTCTAGACAAGCACTACCAATTTGTTGCTCTTCCATTTGGCCTAGCAACAGCTCCAAGAATCTTTTCAAAGGTTCTGGGTGCCCTACTATCTGTAATCAGAGAACAGGGTATTGCGGTGTTTCCTTATTTGGACGATATCTTGGTACTAGCTCAGTCTTTACATACTGCAGAATCTCACACGAATCAACTAGTGTTGTTTCTTCGGAAACATGGTTGGAGGATCAATTTACCAAAAAGTTTCTTGATTTCTCAGACAAGGGTTACCTTTTTAGGCTTCCAGATATATTCAGTGTCCATGACTCTGTCTCTAACAGACAAGAGATGTTTAAAATTGGTTGCAGCCTGCCGGCACCTTCAGTCTCAGTCATTCCCTTCAGTGGCTATGTGCATGGAAGTTTTAGGTCTCATGACTGCAGCATCGGACGCAATCCCCTTTGCTCGTTTTCACATGAGACCTCTGCAGCTTTGTATGCTGAATCAATGGTGCAGGGATTATACAAAGATATCACAATTAATATCATTGAATCCCAATGTACGACACTCTCTGACATGGTGGATAGATCACCATCGTTTGGTTCAAGGGGCTTCTTTTGTTCGCCCAACCTGGACTGTGATCACAACAGATGCGAGTCTTTCAGGTTGGGGAGCTGTTTGGGGATCTCTGACAGCACAAGGGGTTTGGAAATCTCAAGCGGCGAGATTACCAATAAATATTTTAGAACTCCGTGCAATTCTCAGGGCTCTTCAGTTCTGGCCTCTACTAAAGAGAGAACCGTTCATTTGTTTTCAGACAGACAATATCACAACTGTGGCTTATGTCAATCATCAGGGTGGGACTCACAGTCCCCAAGCTATGAAAGAAGTATCTCGGATACTTGCCTGGGCGGAATCCAGCTCCTGTCTAATATCTGAGGTGCATATCCCAGGCGTAGACAATTGGGAGGCGGATTATCTCAGCCGCCAGACTTTACATCCAGGGGAGTGGTCTCTCCATCCAGATTTTCTCAGATTGTTCAGATGTGGGGGCTTCCAGAGATAGATCTCATGGCCTCTCATCTAAACAAGAAACTTCCCAGATACCTGTCCAGGTCCAGGGATGTTCAGGCGGAAGCAGTGGATGCGCTGACACTTCCTTGGTGTTATCAACCTGCTTACATATTTCTGCCTCTAGTTCTCCTTCCAAGAGTGATCTCCAAAATCATCATGGAACAGTCTTTTGTGTTGCTGGTGGCTCCAGCATGGCCACACAGGTTTTGGTATGCGGATCTGGTTTGGATGCCCAGTTGCCCGCCTTGGCCACTTCCGTTACGGCCGGACCTACTATCTCAAGGTCCGTTTTTCCATCAAGATCTCAAATCATTAAATTTGAAGGTATGGAAATTGAACGCTTAGTTCTAAGTCATAGAGGTTTCTCTGACTCAGTGATTAATACTATGTTACAAGCTCGTAAATCTGTTTTTAGAAAGATTTATTATAGAGTTTGGAAGACTTACATTTCATGGTGTTCTTCTCATAAATTCTCCTGGCATTCTTTTAGAATTCCTAGAATTTTACAGTTCCTTCAGGATGGTTTGGATAAGGGTTTGTCTGCAAGTTCCTTGAAAGGACAAATCTCCGCTCTTTCTGTTTTATTTCACAGAAAGATTGTTATTCTTGCTGATATTCACTGTTTTGTACAGGCTTTAGTTCGTATTAAGCCTGTCATTAAATCAATTTCTCCTCCTTGGAGTCTTAATTTGGTTCTGAAGGCTTTACAGGCTCCTCCATTTGAGCCTATGCATTCTTTGGACATTAAACTACTTTCCTGGAAAGTGTTGTTCCTTTTGGGGATTTCTTCTGCTAGAAGAGTTTCTGAGCTATCTGCTCTTTTTTGTGAGTCTCCTTTTCTGATTTTTCATCAGGATAAGGCAGTTTTGCGGACTTCTTTTCAATTTTTACCTAAGGTTGTGAATTCTAACATTAATAGAGAAATTGTTGTTCGTTCCTTGTGTCCTAATCCTAAGAATTCTTTGGAGAGATCCTTACATTCTTTGGATGTGGTAAGAGCTTTGAAATATTATGTGGAAGCTACTAAAAATTTCAGGAAGACTTCCAGTTTATTTGTTTTATTTTCTGGTCCTAGGAAAGGTCAGAAAGCTTCTTCTATTTCCTTGGCTTCTTGGTTGAAACTTTTGATTCATCAAGCTTATTTGGAGTCGGGTCAAACCCCGCCTCAGAGAATTACAGCTCATTCTACTAGATCAGTCTCCACTTCGTGGGCTTTTAAGAATGAAGCTTCAGTTGATCAGATTTGCAAAGCAGCAACTTGGTCCTCTTTGCATACATTTACTAAATTCTACCATTTTGATGTATTTGCTTCTTCGGAAGAAGTTTTTGGTAGAAAAGTTCTTCAGGCAGCTGTTTCAGTTTGATTCTTCTGTTTTTGATGTAAGTTTTTTTCCTTTCAAAAGTGAAAATAACTTATTTTTTGGGTTGTGGATTATTGTTTCAGTGGAATATGGCTGTTTTTATTTTATTCCCTCCCTCTCTAGTGACTCTTGAGTGGAAGACTCCACATCTTGGGTATTGATATCCCATATGTCACTAGCTCATGGACTCTTGCCAATTACATAAAAGAAAGCATAATTTATGTAAGAACTTACCTGATAAATTCATTTCTTTCATATTGGCAAGAATCCATGAGGCCCACCCTTTTTATGGTGGTTATGATTTTTTGTATAAAGCACAATTATTTCCAAATTTCCTTTGTTGATTCTTTCTACTCCTTTCTTTATCACCCCACTGCTTGGCTATTCGTTAAACTGAATTGTGGGTGTGGTGAGGGGTGTATTTTATAGGCATTTTGGGGTTTGGGAAACTTTGCCCCTCCTGGTCGGATTGTATATCCCATATGTCACTAGCTCATGGACTCTTGCCAATATGAAAGAAATGATATTATCAGGTAAGTTCTTACATAAATTATGTTTTTTTCCCCTATCGCCCAGCCCTAATAACAAATAATGTAATAGAACAGAATATAAATAATTTACCGTATAGAACACATTGTTTTCATGCATAATTTGATATTTATATTGTACCATGAACTACGGTATATTAAACAATTTACTAAGACCATCAAAATATTGGGCAATAGTAAAGCCGTTTGATATTTAAAAAAAAAAAAAAAATCATATAATTTGGGTTAAATATTTTCTAGGCAAGTGTGGCCAGACACAATTTGTCAATAGAGGAATTAAAGGAGAAGGGAGAGAACTAAAGTCACCCGTCACAAAGAACCAAGAGAGAGTGCGACAAAAGATGGAAACAGCTAGTTTTAGTTGGAAAGACAAAGCAGATGGGTGACAAGACGATAGAGTTTTCAGATACAAGATGGTGTCTACAGAGAAAGCAAAGTACTAATGGCACTGCTGAGATTTACAAGTTAGGGTAGCCTATTCACCTCTGGATCTATTGATACGATATACACGTGTATGTGTTGATAGTCCAGGTTCACTATATTACAGAGTGGCTGAGGTGCTGTGTACTAGTATAATGAGAAAAACAATATCAACCCGAAGATTGATGAATTGTACACCTGAATAGCACTCATATAGCTACTCCAGCTGCTGCCTCGGCCCTTAACCTCCCTTCTGGCCTGATGCGGAAATCCTCTTGAGTACTGGTGGTACCATTCCCCCTCTAGGTAACGCTATAAGTTTCTAGGCATTGGGAGCACCACTGGCATAACTACATACTAAAGACACCGTCATATGCTTCTGTGAGTATATTCCATTTAGTATATGAAGTTGTACCTGCAGTACTATAAGCTAGAGATCTTTGCTCCCAACACCTAGAAACCTTCAGTGTTGCCTACAGGGGATCGATGCCATAATTACTGAAGAGGACAGTTTACTCAGACACCTTTTAAAAAGTCCAGAAGATCAGATTGTTTAAAGTAGAACCAGCAGATAAACCAGAGAGGGTGCAATGACTAGAACCAGAAAAAAAGCCATTCCAGAGAAATCCAGATTCTCACAGAAAAACTTAAAGGGTCACTGAACCCAATTTTTTTCTTTCGTGATTCAGATAGAGCAACAATTTTAAGCAACTTTCTAATTTACTCCAATTATCAAATTTTCTTTATTCTCTTGGTATCTTTATTGGAAATGCAAGAATGTAAGTTTAAATGCCGGCCCATTTTTGGTGAACAACCTGGGTTGTCCTTGCTGATTGGTGAATAAATTCATCCACCAATAAAAAAGTGCTGTCCAGAGTTCTGAACAAAGAAATAAACCTTAGATGTCGTCTTTTTCAAATAAAGATAGCAAGAGAACAAAGAAAAATTGATAATAGGAGTAAATTAGAAAGTTGCTTAAAATTGCATGCTCTGTCAGGGGTCGCCAATGTTTCGGACCTCAGGGACCACTAAACTCACAATTTTGAATCCCGTGGACCACTAACATGATTTTTTTAAAAAAGGTACACACCTCTATGATGTGTGTGTGTGTGTGTGTATGTGTGTATATATATATATATATATATATATATATATATATACTGTACATAACTAGTATAACCATAACTAAGTTTACATTATGTATATATATATATATATATATATATATATATATATATATATATATATATACTGTACATAACTAGTATAACCATAACTAAGTTTACATTATGTATATATTTACACATTTGTAAGAATATATTTTTGTAATTAACTAACAATGTCAAAACTGAGAGAATACTTCCAAATGACAGATGAAGGGTGAGTGACAACTTTTGAGGCAGAAAGTGGAAAAAAAAATAATTATGTTTAAAAGGACCACAAGACTTCCAAGTTACCATCCCAGTTTGAATTATTATTAACTACTATGATCATGGACAGACATTGGAGTCATAAATTGAGTTTATATCAGAAAGCTCTCATTATGGATGTGAGATAACCACGACTGATGTTACTGGCAATTACTATAATACTGGTGGGATATGTCTGATCTTCTGGATGGCAATTACAGGAATTCAGGTGGAAGGGCTTTGTGCGCGAGAAAATTATTAGAATGAAAAATAATTAATATTTCATTTAAAAAAAAAAAGAAGATGGAGGGGAGGAAGACAAACAGTGATGTAAGTCCATCTGAAGAAATTAGGAAAACTACTACAAAGAGACAGGTAAAGGGAAGAAAATAAATGAAATATAAAAGTGAATTTTTTTTTAACATTTTCTTTTTTTTATACTTTAATTCCACTATTTCAAGCCAAGACTGTACCAACCTCTACTGGCTTTAGAATGGAAGCATCTTCCTCTGAGCAGCGCGCTGGGCGGGAGGAGTTAAAAATACAATCTAGCTACGCAAGTTGCGCAGTACTACCCAACGTGCGTAGGGAAATTGTAATTTAACTTCTCCATCGATTTTCACTGATGTCCAGCCAGGCACTGTAGGGAGTTGTGGCGTGACGGGGGTTAAACTATCAGAGAAGATTAATTCCTGCTTGATGGTGTCAAGGACCACCAACATCTTCTTGTGGACCACCAGTGGTCCATGGACCACTGGTTGGCGACCGCTACTCTATGTGAATCATGAAAGAAAAAAAAAATTAGTATCCCTTTAAATGGACAGTAAAGTAAATATTAAATAGTTAAAAGGACAATCTACTCTTGAATTTTTATTGTTTAGAAATATAGATAATCCCTTTATTACCCATTCCCCAGTTTTGCAAAACCAACAGTTATATTTATATACTTTTTGCCTTTGTGATTACCTTGTATCTAAGCCTTTGCAGATTGCCCCTTATCTCAGTGCTTTTGACAGAAATGCAGTTTAGCCAATCAGTACAGATTCCTAAATAACTCCACAAAGAGTGAGCACAATGGTATCTAGATAACACACATGAACTCGTACTGTTTAACTGTGAAAAACTTTCAAAATGCTCTAAGCTAGGAGGCGGTTTTCAACAGTTTAGAAATCCGTTTGAGCCTACCTAGGTTTATCTTTTCAAAAATAACACCAAGAAAACATAGCAAATTTGATGATAAAAGTAAAGTGTATACAATTGCATGCCCTATCTGAATCATAATTTTGACTAGACTGTCTCTTTAAGCTCATATGCTAATTGCTAAGGCCTTGAAGACGCCTCTTATCTCATTAATTTTTTACAGTTTTTCACAGCTAGACAGTGCTAGTTCATGTGTGCCATACAGGTAACATTGTGTTTGTTCCTGTAGAATCACCACTGATTGGCTAAAATGTAAGTCTGTCAAAAGAACTGAGATAAGTGGGCAGTCTGCAGAGGCTTAGGCACAAGGTAATCACAAAGGTAAAAGTATATTAATATAACTGAGATAAATGGGCAGTCTGCAGAGGCTTAGATACAGGGTAATCACAGAGGTAAAAAAGTATATTAATATAACAGATAAGGAGCAGTCTTCAGAGGCTTAGATTCAGGGGAATCACAGAGGTAAAAAGTATATTAATATAACTGAGATAAGGAGCAGTCTGCAGAGGCTTAGATACAAGGTAATCACAGAGGTAAAAAGTATATTAATATAACTGAGATAAGGGGCAGTCTGCAGAGGCTTAGATACAAGGTAATCACAGAGGTAAAAAGTATATTAATGTAACTGAGATAAGGGGCAGTCTGCAGAGGCTTAGATACAAGGTAATCACAGAGGTAAAAGTATTTTAATATAACTGAGATAAGGGGCAGTCTGCAGAGGCTTAGATACAAGGTAATCACAGAGGTAAAAAGTATATTAATGATTTGCCCAAGTTATCCTGCCGCCTAAAACTGCTAGTTCTGCAGGTTGGCCTCAATAGCGCACGAAAATTGATAGCCCGCCATTGGAAAACACCTAGAACTCTGAGTAGAACTATGTGGGTAGAGGAAGTGGAGGAGCAATTTACCCTAGAAAAATACGGCTACCTCTGTCGTAATAAAACAGACACCATACTAAACGCCAGGTTTCTATGGCAAGAATACCTAGGTGATCATCCGCCACATCTACCATAATCACGCTACAAAGTATTAGTACCCGGTTTCTAGATGCCCCAAACCACAGATAACTGTTAACTAGATAGGGACCAGAGGACCGTAACCAAGAATAAATTCGGTAACACCAGAGACTGAGAGTGCCGGACCGTTTCAACTGATGTAAACACCTGTTTCAAGTGAGATAAGTTTGCCAGACATTAACTGATTTAGAACTAGAGGATTATCCTAATGGCTTAATTATAATTCTGTATAATTTACCAATCCTGTTAGAGCTATTACACGTTATTTGGTTGCCGTGCTTTTCTAAGCTGTATTTAACTATGATTTGAATAATCTCCTATCCACGAGATTGACTAATTATTAGGACTCTGTGCATCTCGCCCGGAAGTATCCTCATATTTTGGACACACAAGGAGAATGCATTATAATGTTGAACCTTTATTGTATACGAATGTCATTTTGAAACATTCATTATTGTTGTACCTTGATTTTTCCTTTTTTTTTTTTTGTCTACCTTTTTCATCTTGTTATTAAAAATAATAATAAAAAATAAAAAAAAGTATATTAATATAACTGATGTAAGGGGCAGTCTGCAGAGGCTTAGATACAAGGTAATCACAGAGGTAAAAATTATATTAATATAACTGAGATGAGGGGCAGTCTGCAGAAGCTTAGATACAAGGTAATCACAGAGGTAAAAATTATATTAATATAACTGAGATAAGGGGCAGTCTGCAGAGGCTTAGATACAAGGTAATCACAGAGGTAAAAAGAATATTGATATAACTGAGATAATGGACAGTCTGCAGAGGCTTATATGCAGGGTAACCACAGAGGTAAAAAGTGTATTACTATAACTGAGACAATGGACAGTCTGCAGAGGCTTATATGCAGGGTAACCACAGAGGTAAAAAGTGTATTAATATAACTGAGCTAAGGGGCAGTCTGCAGAGGCTTAGATATAGGGTAATCACAGAGGTAAAAAGTATATTAATATAACTGAGATAAGGGGCAGTCTGCAGAGGCTTAGATACAAGGTAATCACAGAGGTAAAAAGAATATTGATATAACTGAGATAATGGACAGTCTGCAGAGGCTTATATGCAGGGTAACCACAGAGGTAAAAAGTGTATTACTATAACTGAGACAATGGACAGTCTGCAGAGGCTTATATGCAGGGTAACCACAGAGGTAAAAAGTGTATTAATATAACTGAGCTAAGGGGCAGTCTGCAGAGGCTTAGATATAGGGTAATCACAGAGGTAAAAAGTATATTAATATAACTGAGATAAGGGCAGTCTGCAGAGGCTTAGATACAGGGTAATCACAGAGGTAAAAAGTATATTAATATAACTGAGATAAGGAGCAGTCTGCAGAGGCTTAGATACAAGGTAATCACAGTGGTAAAAAGTATATTAATATAACTGAGATAAGGAGCAGTCTACAGAGGCTTAGATACAAGGTAATCACAGTGGTAAAAAGTATATTAATATAACTTGAGATAAGGAGCAGTCTGCAGAGGCTTAGATACAAGATAATCACAGGTAAAACGTGTATTAATATAACTGAGATAAGGAGCAGTCTGCAGAGGCTTAGATACAAGGTAATCACAGGTAAAACGTGTATTAATATAACTGAGATAAGGTGCAGTCTGCAGTGGCTTAGATACAGGGTAATCACAGAGGTAAAAAAGTATATTAATATAACTGAGATAAGGGGCAGTCTGCAGAGGCTTAGATACAGGGTAACCACAGAGTTAAAATGTATATTAATATAACTGAGATAAGGTGCAGTCTGCAGAGGCTTAGATAAAAGGTAATCACAGAGGTAAAAAGTATATTAAAATAACTGAGACAAGGGGCAGTCTGCAGAGGCTTAGATACAAGGTAATCACAGAGGTAAAATGTGTTAATATAACTGAGATAAGGAGCAGTCTGGAGAGGCTTAGATGCAAGGTAATCACAGAGGTAAAAAGTATATTAATATAACTGAGATAAGTGGGCAGTCTGCAGAGGCTTAGATGCAAGGTAATCACAGAGGTAAAAAGTATATTAATATAACTGAGATAAGGGGCAGTCTGCAGAGGCTTAGATACAAGGTAATCACAGAGGTAAAAAGTATATTAATATAACTGAGATTAGGAGCAGTCTGCAGAGGCTTAGATACAGGGTAATCACAGAGGTAAAAAGTATATTAATATAACTGAGATAAGGGGCAGTCTGCATAGGCTTAGATACAAGGTAATCACAGAGGTAAAATGTATATTACTATAACTGAGATAAGGGGCAGTCTGCAGAGGCTTAGATACAGGGTAATCACAAGGGTAAAAAGTATATTAATATAACTGACATAAGGGGCAGTCTGCAGAGGCTTAGATACAGGGTAATCACATAGGTAAAAAGTATATTAATATAACTGAGATAAGGGGCAGTCTGCAGAGGCTTAGATACAGGGTAATCACAAGGGTAAAAAGTATATTAATATAACTGACATAAGGGGCAGTCTGCAGAGGCTTAGATACAAGGTAATCACAGAGGTAAATTAATATAACTGAGATAAGGGGGCAGTCTGCAGAGGCTTAGATACAAGGTAATCACAGAGGTAAAAAGTATATTAATATAACTGAGATTAGGAGCAGTCTGCAGAGGCTTAGATACAGGGTAATCACAGAGGTAAAAAGTATATTAATATAACTGAGATAAGGGGCAGTCTGCAGAGGCTTAGATACAAGGTAATCACAGAGGTAAAACGTATATTAATATAACTGAGATCAGGAGCAGTCTGCAGAGGCTTAGTTACAAGGTAATCACAGAGGTAAAAAGTATATTAATATAACTGAGATAAGGGGCAGTCTGCAGAGGCTTAGATACAAGGTAATCACAGAGGTAAAACGTATATTAATATAACTGAGATCAGGAGCAGTCTGCAGAGGCTTAGATACAAGGTAATCACAGAGGTAAAAAGTATATTAATATAACTGAGATAAGGAGCAGTCTGCATAGGCTTAGATACAAGGTAATCACAGAGGTAAAATGTATATTAATATAACTGAGATAAGGGGCAGTCTGCAGAGGCTTAGATACAGGGTAATCACAAGGGTAAAAAGTATATTAATATAACTGAAATAAGGGGCAGTCTGCAGAGGCTTAGATACAGGGTAATCACAAGGGTAAAAAGTATATTAATATAACTGAGATAAGGAGCAGTCTGCAGAGGCTTAGATACAAGGTAATCACAGAGGTAAAAAGTATATAAATATAACTGAGATAAGGGGCAGTCTGCAGAGGCTTAGATACAAGGTAATCACAGAGGTAAATAGTATATTAATATAACTGAAATAAGGGACAGTCTGCAGAGGGTTAGATACAGGGTAATCACAGAGGTAAAAAGTATATTAATATAACTGAGATAAGGAGCAGTCTGCAGAGGCTTAGATACAAGGTAATCACAGAGGTAAAAAGTATATTAATATAACTGAGATAAGGGGCAGTCTGCAGAGGCTTAGATACAAGGTAATCACAGAGGTAAAAAGTATATTAATATAACTGAGATAAGGAGCAGTCTGCAGAGGCTTAGATAGATACAAGGTAATCACAGAGGTAAAAAGTATATTAATATAACTGAGATAAGGAGCAGTCTGCAGAGGCTTAGATAGATACAAGGTAATCACAGAGGTAAAAAGTATATTAATATAACTGAGATAAGGGGGCAGTCTGCAGAGGCTTAGATACAAGGTAATCACAGAGGTAAAAAGTATATTAATATAACTGAGATAAGGGGCAGTCTGCAGAGGCTTAGATACAAGGTAATCACAGAGGTAAAAAGTATATTAATATAACTGAGATAAGGAGCAGTCTGCAGAGGCTTAGATAGATACAAGGTAATCACAGAGGTAAAAAGTATATTAATATAACTGAGATAAGGAGCAGTCTGCAGAGGCTTAGATAGATACAAGGTAATCACAGAGGTAAAAAGTATATTAATATTCAAAAAGAGGTTTCACTGCAAGGAAAACAGAAACAGAGGCGCCACATGTGTAGATCAATCAAAACAGACAATATCCAAGTTAGATGAGATACAGGATACTCACAAACGTGAAGGCACTCTCTTGTGCCTGTAGGAGCGGGCTGGTATTTAAACAGCAAACCAGCTAGCTGTACCAAGGGATCCCCGTCAGGATATCCTCGCAACAGTAATCCTTCACTAGATTGATTCCAGCAAAAAGGAAAAAATGTTCAGAGGGGAGGAAGGCTAAACAGCCTTATGGTTACTGGCAAGGGAAATGCCACACGAACACCAGATTTGTTTAAAAAGTATCAAGTATTTTATTTTACAAAAGATAAAAAATACCATCAATAACAAATTACAGCTTGGTGTATTTAATGGCAAATCTCCTTGTATATAGAGATAATAGCGACGCGTTTCTCAGGGAAGACCCTGTTTCATCAGGCTTGTATACTCTAGAACCATTTAAAACCCCTTTATATAGGGATCAGTAACCATATGTTTGCAATAAACCCTCCCCTTCCTTGACATAAACCAATGAAACCTTTTCTTTCCGAAAACTCCCACTTGTTGCCTTAATTAGAAGTTTATAATAGTTTTTCCTTTAATATTATGTCCACTTGATCAATAATCTGTGAGCCCATATCCTAATGTGGTTATGTGTGATGTTAGATCTAGATCGTAATGTGTCGATTGTGAGATAATTAAAAGTGTATGAATGTAAACATACTTAATCGGTGATCGTTTTTTGACCAATTAAAAGCCTGCTTTAGGAGGCTTGTACAATTTGAAACACCCAATTGAGATAAGGAGCAGTCTGCAGAGGCTTAGATAGATACAAGGTAATCACAGAGGTAAAAAGTATATTAATATAACTGAGATAAGGAGCAGTCTGCAGAGGCTTAGATACAAGGTAATCACAGAGGTAAAAAGTATATTAATATAACTGAGATAAGGGACAGTCTGCAGAGGGTTAGATACAAGGTAATCACAGAGGTAAAAAGTATATTAATATAACTGAGATAAGGAGCAGTCTGCAGAGGCATAGATACAAGGTAATCACAGAGGTAAAAAGTATATTGGTGTTGGTTGTGCAAAACTGGTGAACGGGTGATAAAGGGCTTTATCTATAACAAATCAGGAGTAGACTGTCCCTTTAAATGAGAAAAAAAAAACAATCAGTGAACAAATTCAGTAGTGGGCCTGTTGTTAAGGGCTCCTGATTTATCTCACTGTATAAGTAATGAGTTATATGTAACTCTGTATAATTAGCTGCAGGAATATAATTACACACTGGGCTGTTAAGCTGCATGTAATGACCTTTCCCCCTATGCGGCCCCTACAGCAGAGTATAAAGGGCCACAAATGGTCCTGAGGGGCGTGTCATTGCACTCACGTGACATGCGGCAAATTAGGTGAAGATTAGGTGAAGAGGTTACATATCTGTCTGATATACTTTATACAGGTTTGCGGAAAGGGGACCTCACGGCCAATCAGAGGGAGCGAGGAGCTGTGTATATGTTATGCAGAGTTAGGGAGGGAATACGCAGCCAATAAGAGAAGAGTATTTATAGGTTATGCAGATTCGGGGAAAGTTCAAGTAACCAATCACGTCAAGATTGTGAATACTTTACACGGGTTCAGGGGCTGAGAAATAAGGGTGAAAGCTTATACTAATCACATTCGGGGCAGCGAATCAGAGCACTAGGCGTGATGTGACTGACGCTTTTTAAGTCATTGTGTCACTAGGGTCAGCCAATCAACGTTATCAAGACAAAAGAAGAGGCAGTGCCAACCAATTAGAGGGCTGGGCTCATACAAGGCACTTCCGGGTGTGGCTGCAGGCTGTGTGTACTTTGTATCAGGAACTGTCATGTCAGGGATGTGTGTTATACAGAGCTAAACTGGTGCAGGGTGAGGGGACAGCTGATTGTTATACTGAGATGACACCAGGAGGGGTGTGTGTGATACAGAGCTAAACTGGTGCAGGGTGAGGGGACAGCTGATTGTTATACTGAGGTGACACCAGGAGGGGTGTGTGTGATACAGAGCTAAACTGGTGCAGGGTGAGGGGACAGCTGATTGTTATACTGAGGTGACACCAGGAGGGGTGTGTGTTATACAGAGCTAAACTGGCGCAGGGTCAGGGGACAGCTGATTGTTATACTGAGGTCACACCAGGAGGGGTGTGTGTGATACAGAGCTAAACTGGTGCAGGGTGAGGGGACAGCTGATTGTTATACTGAGGTGACACCAGGAGGGATGTGTGTTATACAGAGCTAAACTGGTCCAGGGTGAGGGGACAGCTGATTGTTATACTGAGGTCACACCAGGAGGGGTGTGTGTGATACAGAGCTAAACTGGTGCAGGGTGAGGGGACAGCTGATTGTTATACTGAGGTGACACCAGGAGGGATGTGTGTTATACAGAGCTAAACTGGTGCAGGGTCAGGGGAGAGCTGATTGTTATACTGAGGTGACACCAGGAGGGGTGTGTGTGATACAGAGCTAAACTGGTGCAGGGTGAGGGGACAGCTGATTGTTATACTGAGGTGACACCAGCAGGGATGTGTGTTATACAGAGCTAAACTGGTGCAGGGTGAGGGGACAGCTGCTTGTTATACTGAGGTGACACCAGCAGGGATGTGTGTTATACAGAGCTAAACTGGTGCAGGGTGAGGGGACAGCTGATTGTTATACTGAGGTGACACCAGGAGGGGTGTGTGTTATACAGAGCTAAACTGGTGCAGGGTGAGGGGACAGCTGATTGTTATACTGAGGTGACACCAGGAGGGATGTGTGTTATACAGAGCTAAACTGGTCCAGGGTGAGGGGACAGCTGATTGTTATACTGAGGTGACACCAGGAGGGGTGTGTGTTATACAGAGCTAAACTGGTGCAGGGTCAGGGGACAGCTGATTGTTATACTGAGGTGACACCAGGAGGGGTGTGTGTTATACAGAGCTAAACTGGTGCAGGGTGAGGGGGCAGCTGCTTGTTATACTGAGGTGACACCAGGAGGGGTGTGTGTTATACAGAGCTAAACTGGTGCAGGGTGAGGGGACAGCTGATTGTTATACTGAGGTGACACCAGGAGGGGTGTGTGTTATACAGAGCTAAACTGGTGCAGGGTGAGGGGACAGCTGCTTGTTATACTGAGGTGACACCAGGAGGGGTGTGTGTGATACAGAGCTAAACTGGTGCAGGGTCAGGGGAGAGCTGATTATTATACTGAGGTGACACCAGGAGGGGTGTGTGTTATACAGAGCTAAACTGGTGCAGGGTTAGGGGACAGCTGATTGTTATACTGAGGTGACACCAGGAGGGGTGTGTGTTATACAGAGCTAAACTGGTGCAGGGTCAGGGGACAGCTGATTGTTATACTGAGGTGACACCAGGAGGGGTGTGTGTTATACAGAGCTAAACTGGTGCAGGGTCAGGGGACAGCTGATTGTTATACTGAGGTGACACCAGGAGGGGTGTGTGTGATACAGAGCTAAACTGGTGCAGGGTCAGGGGACAGCTGATTGTTATACTGAGGTGACACCAGGAGGGGTGTGTGTGATACAGAGCTAAACTGGTGCAGGGTGAGGGGACAGCTGATTGTTATACTGAGGTGACACCAGGAGGGGAGTGTGTTATACAGAGCTAAACTGGTGTAGGGTGAGGGGACAGCTGATTGTTATACTGAGGTGACACCAGGAGGGGTGTGTGTGATACAGAGCTAAACTGGTGCAGGGTGAGGGGACAGCTGATTGTTATACTGAGGTGACACCAGGAGGGATGTGTGTGATACAGAGCTAAACTGGTGCAGGGTGAGGGGACAGCTGATTGTTATACTGAGGTGACACCAGGAGAGATGTGTGTTATACAGAGCTAAACTGGTGCAGGGTGAGGGGACAGCTGATTGTTATACTGAGGTGACACCAGGAGGGATGTGTGTTATACAGAGCTAAACTGGTGCAGGGTCAGGGGACAGCTGATTGTTATACTGAGGTGACACCGGGAGGGATGTGTGTTATACAGAGCTAAACTGGTGCAGGGTCAGGGGACAGCTGCTTATTATACTGAGGTGACACCGGGAGGGGTGTGTGTTATACAGAGCTAAACTGGTGCAGGGTGAGGGGACAGCTGATTGTTATACTGAGGTGACACCAGGAGGGATGTGTGTTATACAGAGCTAAACTGGTGCAGGGTGAGGGGACAGCTGATTGTTATACTGAGGTGACACCAGGAGGGGTGTGTGTGATACAGAGCTAAACGTTCAGGGTGAGGGGGACAGCTGATTGTTATACTGAGGTGACACCAGGAGGGATGTGTGTTATACAGAGCTAAACTGGTCCAGGGTGAGGGGACAGCTGATTGTTATACTGAGGTGACACCAGGAGGGGTGTGTGTTATACAGAGCTAAACTGGTGCAGGGTGAGGGGACAGCTGATTGTTATACTGAGGTTACACCAGGAGAGATGTGTGTTATACAGAGCTAAACTGGTGCAGGGTGAGGGGACAGCTGATTGTTATACTGAGGTGACACACGTGTGTTATACAGAGCTAAAGCTTGTGCAGGCCTATAAAATACTAAGCTTTTAGGGTGTCACCAAGAGGGATGACAGTTGTTTTACTGAGTATCATTTAGAGTAAAAATGGTTAATCTGCAGCCAGCTGAGGGTAGTGGTTGTGTTGTCACCATTTCCAGACCACCACATGACCCTTGTACGAAAGCTGGGGGAAATATGCAAAAAGTAGATTATGGCAGCGAGAGAAAGCCAGTGACACTGCACCCAAATGTGTCTAAAAATGAGTGTGATGGGCAGTGGAGCTGCAGCGGAGTCATCCTGGACGCTAGCTTAGGGATAGTGCTATGTCATGGGGCAATATTTTTCCCCTTCCTGAAAAAGACAGAAAGGAAATTCCCAGAAACTGATGACAATCTTTTCCTAGCTAATGATTTTGTCACAGATCTGATAATACAGGTGGAATGTCCTTCTGAGCCCAGAAATGCTAAACTGGAAGATCACCCCATTACTGTGGTCCAAGAGCAGAGAATTGGACTGATCCCTATAGCAAACCATGCAGGGTCACCCTCAGACCGACAGCAACTCTGTGCACAGATACTTATGCTGGTGCCCTGTGTAGAATTCCATGTGGCATTTTCTAGATTGTTTGGAAAAACAGAAGGTTGGGTGTTCTCCAGTGAAGAGGAGAAGCATGAGTTTGGTGAGATGCAGAAGGACCTGGCCTATCTTCATTGGTTTGCTGTTTTGAGGCTCCAATGCCCCTTGACTGTGCAATGTGGTAAAATCACCTTCATAGACTCCTCAAAATTGCTGAAAGGCAGTGAAGTTTTTGCTTGTGGGTCCCCATTTGGTTCTTTCTACCCAGACATCTTCCTGAACACAGTGAGCAAAGGGGTCCTCAGTAATACAGCTGGCCACAGAAATGTTGTTCTTCTGACCGATGCTCGATGCTTGCCGGGTTCAGAAGGAGGTGGCATATTTGTTGTTGAAGGAGATTGGTTGCATCTAGCAGGCATTGTTGTGTCACCCCTTTGCTGGAAGAACAACGAATGGGTAGGACTGACCTTAGCGTGCTCCATTAGCCACATTCTGAGGAACATCACCAAAGCTTTAGGTAGGACTAGTGCATATGTAAAACACAGCCTAGAAGCAATGCAGCTGGTGAACAATTGTGTCGCTGATCTTAAGAGAAGTCCCAACCATATAGAGCAGCTGGTAGCAGCCGTTGTTCTGATAGACTCGGGCGGAGTTTGGGGATCTGGTGTCTTACTGGACCAAAAGATGGTGCTGACGTGTCGGCATGTGGTAAGGGATGCAACCAACGTCTTGGTGAAGATTCGGCATCCGGCATCTGACAAGTAGGTGAATACTCTGAGCTTCACTTCCTCTTTGTATTGCCTCTTACACAAGACATTATAAATGCACGTTGTCCCACTGTTTTCTTCATTAGTGATGTGACCTGAACACATCAGTTATAGATTTTGTTTCTACCATTTTTCTATTTTGTTATTTGCTTAACAAAGAGGACATTTGCCATTGAAACCTCTAGCTTGTTCCCCAGTCAGAGACAATACATTGTAATCCTGTTTAGTAGCCCAGGGGTTAAATAGACTAGCTGCCAGTCGTACACTGCTCTTGTACCTACCTAGGTATGCTATCTAGTGTTCCAGACACGTGCACACTCCTCCGCATACCTACCTGCTTTTTAACAAAGGACACAGAGAGCAAAATAAATTTCACAACAGAAGTAGATTGACATGTCTCTTAAAATGACACTCTTATCTAAATAATGAAAGTTAAATATTAGCTTTTATGTCCCTTTAAGTAGCACATTGAGTAGTGCACATCTATTCCAGAAAAGGTGACTGAATCAGTAAATATATCATTTAGATGTCCCCATAGGTCCTGAATTAACCCTGTGGCCTCTCCTGTGTGCAAAGACAGTGTTGCAGGTGGTAACGCAATCACTAGCTGTAAGCGGCTGGAAATGGGCTGTACTGACCACAGCTTATTATAGAGCGGTGATTAATGCAGGACCCACGGGTGGTCGTCTATGTTACATATTTATCTGCTGGTTTGGACACTTCTTTTGGAACCGATATGGGGCTAGTCTGTGCGTTGGTTAATGTGCATTCAGAAAAAAGAAAGTGAGGTATTATTGTCCCATTAAGGGGACATTAAACACTTTGAGATGATAACATAAAATTATAAAAAATATCTGCAATATACTTTCATTATTTATTTGGTCCCCATTCTTGTAATTCAATTCTGAAATTGTGAGCTTTTCAGTTCCTGTTAGAAATGGAAGTGCAAAACACTGTTATATTACACACAGCCATTGGTTGCACCACTAGTGACTGATTTATAACTGTCTCTAATTGGCCACAGCAGGAAAGGCAACCTGATTTACAACATGGCAGCTCCTATTGTTTATAGACACTAAAACTTTACACTTATTTTGTCAATATTTAAACCGCTAATGAAACTTTAAAAAAATACATCTACATGTGATTCTAAGAGTAATCTTTTCTCTGAATGCTTCATTTATATAGTGTTTAATGTCCGTTTAAGCAGCACAGACAATATTTATAAAGTAATTTGTGCACTAAAAACAACAAGCAGAGGTCATCTGCACTTTTACCGGCACGTAGCACCAGGCCGCGGTCTGTAGGATGGTCCAGTCATTGTTTCAGAGCAGCCATCAGATCACAGCTGTTTTGTATTTGCAGAGAGAATCTACAGATGGGACCAGTTTAAGAATATGTCACACTTCATGACTGTTCACTGGGGATAAGTTTATCTAAATCAGTTCAAACTTGCATAGTAATGACAATGTGAAACAGCTCTGTCTCTACTGATTACTGTTTTCATAAAATATATATAATTATTTGATCATGTCTTGTGCGAGCTTAATTCCAGCTATTTACATTCATCTGTGTTTCCAGGTTTCAGACAGTTACAGGACAGGTGCTGTTTTGCACTGAAGAAGCGTCTCCATTTGACATTGCAGTTGTAGAACTGGAAAAAATGGTCCCAGGTATTCCTAAACCTGTGTGGCCTTCTGATTATCGCACAGGTGCGTTACCATCTCGGCACCAGGGTATCTCTCACCTCTAATTTCCTCTGGCTACAAACTGCACATATAAGATATTGTTATGGAGAGGTGCTAGGAACGGTAATGCTTGTTAAGATGCCGTCTAGTAGAACAACAAAGAAACAGATTTACTTTAAAGGGAAATCAGTAATATGCTGGGGCCGTACAGTGAACAAGTGAATGTTACAGATGATATTGCCACTGGGGGAGACGCCTCTCATTAACCCCTTAGATACCAGAGAGGGGTTAAACACTCATATTATAGCCCTTATTGGCATCTCAGGACTTAACCATAGCTCTGTAACCCCAACCTTACTATAGTTCAAGATCGCCCACAACTAAATTGTGTTATGGAAGCAAGAGTTGGCATACTGGTGCAAATTTGTTATTGGTAATATTGTATCTAGTAACTGTACGACCAGTGGGTGGAGTCTAGGAAAGGGGTGGTATTTACTAATCCACCAATTAAAGCTTCCACAGTCACCACTAAACAAATGGGGAAAAACTGATTATTTCTCATAAGTATTTAGTTTTTTAATTTGCATACTAAGATATATCTGCATTGGTAGCAAATCACACCACACAAGGCTGCAGTGACAGGTGCTGGCTATTTACTGATAAACCACACCAGAGGATGCCCAAAGCTATAATTCTTGTTCATCACACAGACAAGAACGTACCATTAATAGCTTCTACATGGTTTTATTTATAAAGACAAAATGGTAATGTGTTGTCTGCTGAAAGCCTTTAGCTTGATACCCGAGTGATTGAAAGGTCACTTAGCTGCAGTTACTGTCTTTTGTCTTAAATAATCGAGTTCAGGAGAACATTAGTCCTGTCGGATAAATGACATTACATAAGGAGAGCACATAAAGTTACATTGTATTATCTGCTAAATAAACCAACTGCACTAATGTGAGTCATGGGAGAAACGATCAGATATCAGGCAGTGTCTTCCTCCCTTTTGATGTATACATCTGAAGACATTATGTTACTGGGAGCAGTGCCGGCCCAGAAGCTTATACAAACCACACAAGGTCACTTGAGAGAGAGAATCACTTTATTGCTCACTCCATGACGGTGGTGGGCGGGTGGGTTCTAGAGCCTTAAAACGGAACAGAAGTTATCTCAAGTTCCTCCTTGTCCTAAGTATCGCATAGCTCAGCGCACGTAAACATCAGCTGTAAATGTAGGGTGCATAGCTCAGCGCACGTAAACATCAACTGTAAATGTAGGGTGCATTTCTCTGGTAAATACAGGTAATGAAGAAATATATTGTCTTTGCTGAGTTATTTGCTTTAACGTCCTTTGTGTGTGATGTTTCTGCTTTCAGGTGAAGATGTTTTTGTCCTTGCATATGGAGCGTTTGGTGAGAATTGTGGTCCGTCTGTAACTTCTGGATCCCTGTCTGCTGTGATTTGTGTGGGCGATGTCCCAGCCATGCTACAAACCACCTGTGCAGTTCATGGTGGCTCAAGTGGAGGTCCTGTGGTCAGTGCTCGCTCTGGAAAACTACTTGGTAACAAAACTCAATATCACAATTTGTCCAATTGTAGCTTAATCTTAATGCTGAAAGCCCCGGCTTCTCCTTATGTGGTGTAAGCCTGGTGTAGTTGTGTGAAATTATCTGGCAGCAGAAGTGGTAGATACTTAATAATAGTAATACAAACCCAGAATTTGCATGTTCTGAGATATTAATGAAAATGTGAATCGGTAATTAAAGGGACATCAAACCCACCAAAAAATATTTTATGATTCACATTGATCAATTTACTTCTATTATCTAATTTTCTTAGTTCTCTTGGTATCCTTTGTTGAAAAGCATACCTAGGTAGGCTTAGGGGCTAACTGTTGATTGGTATAATTGACTTACCAATGTGTTCCACTAGCTCCCAGGAGTGTATTGCTGCTTCTCCAAAAAAAGAGAATAAAGCAAAATTAGATAATAGAAGTAAATTGGAAAGTTGTTTAAAATTGTGTTCTCTATCTGACTATGAAAGACATGTCCCTTTAAATAAAAGATGTTCCTATAGGTGTTTAGCTGCTATATTAATAAGACCAATACGTCGGATTCATTTCCAATAAACAGAGCAAGTTCTTGTCACTATTATGTTGACGTTGTCAGTTATTGTGTTTGTATAGGGAGAGGGGCAGCTGTCAGTCTCATGAAACTGAAAAGTGAGGGTCAAAGGAGAATTAATCAGAAATGGGGGTAACAAGGTGAGGAGAGGATAAATACAGGATGGGGGGAAACTAGTCTGACGAGGGGGTAAAAACTGAGAAAGTCACTGCTAGCTGCACCCACAAAGGTACCAAGGGAAAACCTAATCTGTGATCCTCTATAAATAATGCAAGGTCAGTAGTTTCTATTCATCCATTTAAAGATATTATTATGTGCGTCCCTCTGTGGCTCTGTAAGGGGAGCAGCATTTACATTTATAAATGACACAATGTCACATCCAGTGTAAAGTGACGCTAATTCTGTTAGATGTCATCATGCTCGGAGCACTTAAGCTTTGCATTTAGTTTCTGGTTTACTCTCAGCATCACCTATGTTAGTTGGGCAACTAATATTGAACATAATGTATGTGAATCCCAGTGTAGGGGCCAGGGGCCCTCCAACTGTTATATAGATAAATGTTCTATACAGGGATATTTATTCTTTCCTTTATTCCTGTGCACCCGGAATGTGATGTCATTTTCTGGTTACAAAACTTCACTTGTTGGTATTTTTCATTTGTCAGTTTAGCGCAATAGTCGTCTTTATAATATGTTGATAATACTAATAATTGTAGCCAGTGTCCTTATATAGAACATAATGATGTTTTATCATCTTTTCATACAGACCATAAATACTTTTTAACATCCCAGTTGCCGCGCTGTATATGCAGAACCAAGCAGTTGTGTTTATTGTTCCATATGTGCTCTGATTATTTTTATTTTCTGTGCCAGTTAGACAACATTCTGTAGCAAATTATTATCTCGGTTCCAGAAATTCTAGGTCCATTTACTCATATCAAAATATATATTTTTTTATATTTTAATGCTTAGATTCTTTTTTCTCATTTGCTTTTTAGGGATTGTAACCAGTAACACGAGAGATAATGCTACCGGTGCCACGTACCCCCATCTGAACTTCAGTATCCCTATATCTGTCTTACAGACGGCCTTACAGAGGTACAGACAGTTTGGAGAGCTGAGCGGATTCCAAGAGCTAAATAAGGCCAGTCGCGCGGTGAGAGACGTGTGGCGCTTGCAGAGGAGGCAGGAAAATGTTTTGCAGAGCAAACTCTGAATGACAGCTTATAGATCCCAGTTCTGTCCACTCTACAAAGACTGCATCACCATTTTATAGAGGGAAGTTTC
Source organism: Bombina bombina (assembly GCF_027579735.1). Lineage (NCBI taxonomy): Eukaryota > Metazoa > Chordata > Amphibia > Anura > Bombinatoridae > Bombina > Bombina bombina. Next base: position 18,258,518 of record NC_069507.1, on the reverse strand, counting down.
CTTTATTTAGGCGTATCAACTGAGTTTATAAAGGGGCATAATATTTAAAAATGAAAAATGCACAAGCGCACTACAGTTTTCATTTAAAAACATTTTTGCAATATACCTGTATTTGCAAAAATTGTTCTACTAAAAATGATCACTGTTTCAGGGGCATATGTGCATATGCTGCATGCACTGTGCAGAAAGCCAGCCTTGGCATGCATCTTATCAGAGATGACCCACATAAGCTACCTCCAGCTCATAGCATGTGCGTTGTTTGAACGCGGGTGCACATGTTATAGGTGCGGTAACATTTTACTAGAATTCTATAAGTTATGTATACTACAAAAATACATCATTTATACTCATCCTAACTCGCATCACACTTCCTTTGAGGTACTGGGGACATCATCTTGAGAAACGCTATATTCTGTTTAATTATTTACCTAAACCTCTTAATCGCAATACGCACTGAAGCATTACCATAACGACACCTAAAACACGGCGCATTCTGTTTGCCTTCCCATCACACTCAGAATGGTCTCTTGATTAGATGCCTTATGAATATTCATGTGGGATAAACTGTGAGTACACAGATGAGACAACCGTGAATCTAACTATAGTGAAACGATCCGTCGTCATGATCACCCCAAACCCAACTTAATATATAAATCATTATGAAAGCGCATCCTGCAGACTCCTCTACCCTCCCATCTCGTGGTCTCAACAAACCAGCAGGGCCCCCAAATCAATGTGTGAGACCACTGAGGAATGTCACAAAATAATCAGTCAAGTCACATTGTTCTCTCTAGTTTGTAGTTAAAGGGACAGTCTACTCCAGAATTATTATTGCTTAAAAAAGGTAATCCCTTTATTACCCACATTTGCATAACCAACACTGTTATATTAATACACTTTTTACCTCTGTGATTACCCCGTATCTAACCCTCTGCAGACTGCCCCTTATCTCAGTTATATTAATATACTTTTTACCTCTGTGATTACCCCGTATCTAACCCTCTGCAGACTGCCCCTTATCTCAGTTATATTAATATACTTTTTACCTCTGTGATTACCCCGTATCTAACCCTCTGCAGACTGCCCCTTATCTCAGTTATAGTAATATACTTTTTACCTCTGTGATTACCTTGTATCTAAGCCTCTGCTGACTGTCCCCTTATCTCAGTTATATTAATATACTTTTTACCTCTGTGATTACCCTGTATCTAAGCCTCTGCAGACTGCCCCTTATCTCAGTTATATTATTATACTTTTTACCTCTGTAATTGCCTTGTATCTAAGCCTCTGCAGACTGCCCCTTATCTCAGTTATATTAATATACTTTTTACCTCTGTGATTACCCCGTATCTAACCCTCTGCAGACTGCCCCTTATCTCAGTTATATTAATATACTTTTTACCTCTGTGATTACCCCGTATCTAACCCTCTGCAGACTGCCCCTTATCTCAGTTATAGTAATATACTTTTTACCTCTGTGATTACCTTGTATCTAAGCCTCTGCTGACTGTCCCCTTATCTCAGTTATATTAATATACTTTTTACCTCTGTGATTACCCTGTATCTAAGCCTCTGCAGACTGCCCCTTATCTCAGTTATATTATTATACTTTTTACCTCTGTAATTGCCTTGTATCTAAGCCTCTGCAGACTGCCCCTTATCTCAGTTATATTAATATACTTTTTACCTCTGTGATTACCCTGTATCTAAGCCTCTGCAGACTGCCCCTTATCTCAGTTATATTAATATACTTTTTACCTCTGTGATTACCTTGTATCTAAGCCTCTGCAGACTGCCCCTTATCTCAGTTATATTAATACACGTTTTACCTCTGTGATTACCCTGTATCTAAGCTCTGCAGACTGCCCCTTATCTCAGTTATATTAATACACGTTTTACCTCTGTGATTACCCTGTATCTAAGCCTCTGCAGACTGCCCCTTATCTCAGTTATATTAATATACTTTTTACCTCTTTGATTACCTTGTATCTAAGCCTCTGCAGACTGCCCCTTATCTCAGTTATATTAATATACTTTTTACCTCTGTGATTACCCTGTATCTAAGCCTCTGCAGACTGCTCCTTATCTCAGTTATATTAATATACTTTTTACCTCTGTGATTACCCTGTATCTAAGCCTTTGCAGATTGCCCCCTTATTGCAGTTCTTTTGACAAACTTGCATTTTTAGCCAATCAGTGCTGATATGTGTATAACTCCACGGGAGTGAGCACAATGTTATCTAATATGGCACACATGAACTATCGCCATCTAGCTGTGAAAAGTTAATAAAATGCGGTGGGATAAGGACTTAGAAATTAGCATATGAGCCTACCTAGGTTTAGCTTTCTACAAATAATATCAAGAGAACAAAGCAAATTTGATGATAAAAGTAAATTTGAAAGTTTTTGAAAATTACATTCTCTATCTGAATCATGAAAGTTTAATTTTGACTAGACTGTCCCTTTAAGAGCAAAATGTAGTCTACTTTTTTTTTTTTTTTTTTTTTTTTAGAGGACATTTCAAATTTATTATTTTTTGTTTTTAAACTTTTGTTCTTGTCATAATGAATAAATATTTTTTTGTTGTCGCTCAAGCAGCTGCACGTCCATCTTCACCAGTAAAACAGTGGGAGTTGTAGCAAACCAAAACTGCGGCATTAGATTCAATGGAAACAGATTTTACTTAAAGGGACAGTCTACACCAGAATTTTTATTGTTTTAAAAGATAGATAATCCCTTTATTACCCATTTCCCAGTTTTGCATAACTAACACAGTTATATTAATGTACTTTTAACTTCTGTGATTATCTTGTATCTAAGCCTCTGCAAACTGCCCCTTTATTTCAGTTCTTTTGACAGACTTGCAGTTTAGCCAATCAGTACCTGCTCCCAGATAACTTCACGTGCACGAGTGCAGTGTTATCTATATGAAACACATGAGCTAACACCCTCTAGTGGTGAAAAACTGTTAAAATGCATTCTGAAAAGAGGTGGGCTTCAAGGTCTAAGAAATTAGCATATGAACCTCCTAGGTTAAGCTTTCGACTAAGAATACCAAGAGAACAAAGCAAAAGTGGTGATAAAAGTAAATTGGAAAATTGTTTAAAATGACATGATCTATCTGAATCATGAAAGTTTATTTTGGCCTAGACTGTCCCTTTAATATTTTATTCAGGCAAACAAAATTTTTAGGGAAGCGGCTTCTAAGACTAATAAGTTACTAGCATGTATTAAGAGGAAAGCATAATTCTCTCACTATATAAATCCCTGGTAAGACTTCACCTTGTGTATGGAGTGCAGTTCTGGGGACCAATCTCAAAAAATAGATTGCAGACTTAGAATAAGTTCAGAGAAGGGCCACAAAGCTAATACAGGGGACTGGAGAATTTAAGCTATGAGTGGAGGTTAGCCAAACTGGGTCTGTTTTCTCTAGAAAAAAAGTGCTTGAGAGGTGACATGATAACTTTATATAAATATATTCAAGGCCCATATACAGCGATGGTAGAAGCTCTGTTTATTCCAAGAAAATTTTGACAAGGTCACAATTTAAAGCTGGATGAAAGGAGATTTTATCTCCAGCAATTTAAACGTTTTTTCACTGTAAGAGCAATAAAATTGTGGAAATAATTACCTAAGGAGGTAGTAAATGCCAATACCTTAGGTACTTTAAAATGGTTTAGATAAATTTCTGTTGCTGGGCTAGTACGGAAATCATTGATAAGAATCACTATTGATAGTTTAGCCAGTGAAATCTAATCATTTTTATGGCACCTTCTTGTGTGCTACTGCGGCTCTGTCCTTCTAGAACGTCACTTCAGGACTCTCACAATGAGCTGCAGCGTTAGTCTCTTCTCAGGTTAGGTGTGTGCAGGTTGTATTTCCTAGACTCTACCTGTACTGATTATATAGATAATCTGATTATGTACTGTTATATAGATAATCTGATGATGTACTGTTATATAGATAAATATTACACAAGCCAAAAGCTGATGACCAACATGTTCTAGACCACGGGTGTCAAACACACTCCCGCGGGCCGAATCCGGCCCACCAGACCTCGTCATGTAGCCCGTGTAGCCGCCGCCAGCCTTCACATTTTATTCTCGCTTTTTTTTTTTTGCTTTTTTTTTTTTCAGGACTCAGGAGAAACATACTCATACTGTCTTGCATACAGCGGCTGTGAGACTGAGTATCCACTTACAGTCGCTGTATGCAGGAGAGACAGGTGCTGCTGGCTGCGCTATGGATCCTGAACAGGGGCTTCCGAGATCTCTCAGATCTATTCTGTGCACTACTGCTGAGCTGATGTGAAATCTCCTGAGAACTCCCCTACCCAGAGCTTGCAGCGGTCGCGGTCCTTTTCCTCACAGTCACCTTATAATCATAACTGCAATAATCATAATGCGATTAAGATGTGAGCGGCCGGCGGGTCATTAGAAGAACGCTCCTCTGGGCTCCCCTGATACCGCGATTCTCTGCTATAATGATGGCTCTCGATATGATGCTGCTGCCCCTGTGCCTGCCCGGCGAAATAGCAGGTCACTCAGTTCTCACCCTTATAGAAGTGATTCAAGTGAGAGTCTCACTTCTATAAGGGTGAGAGAACTGACTTGTGACCTGCTATTTCGCGGGGCAGCAGCATCATATCGTTGTGGTGTAGAGTGGCTGGAGCTTTGGTTGTACTCATAGTATTGCTGAGAGGAGGCTCTGAGGCAGTGTGTAACTGAGCTGTGCCGACATTTGGTTGGGAGTGCTGTACTGAGACTGCTGCCAGAAGCTGTTCATTACTGCTAGGCCCCCATGGCGCTTACCAGACTCTTTGCTTTAGATTTCGGGTCTAAAAGACTCTATTAGTCTGAAGATTAGGATTATGACCCCCGGAGAGAAGGCAGATATCGTTCCTCCGGAGTCCAGACATTGAACTTGTGTTTTAGCTGGTTTTAAGATGGAGGCGCAGACATGAAGAATCTTGGTACTGTTGTAACACTAGTAAATATTTCATATTAAAAGAGAAAATGTATGTGGGACGGGTTAAATATAAATGTCAGATATATTCTCAAATTTTGTTTCATGAAACATGGGAGTGCTGTGTGCAATGGACAAATGTTAACAGCACAATAAGAGGTCCAAACACTTTAAAAAAATAAATAAAAAATACATATTTAACTTATGGAAAACTTCTGGCTGGGAGGAAGTGACTGAGTGAGAACAAGACACTGACCTCCTGCTCCCTCATCACTTCCTCCCAGCTTCCCTATGTATCTGCACGCGCGGGAAAAGGGCTAGCAGCAGAGACCAGAGAGGCAGCAGCAGGCACACAGCGAGGCTGGTAAGGAAAACATGTTTTTTTTAAATAATATGTCAGCAGGACAATTCTAAGTAAACAGCCGTTCTGAGGCTCTGTCTCTGCAGATTGTCTTATTCTGCTCTCAGCCTTCCCCAGGTAATAAATCAAATCTTTATCTCGGTAGTCTGCTCCTACACTTGTACTGTCTGTGACTGATTTGTAGTCTGCACAGATTTTATTAACCTTATCCCTGCCTGTTATGCTTGCATGCATGGGAAAACATATTCACACTGCATTATCATTAGTTTATTGCCCACCTAAATCAGAGCAGTAATAAAGTTTTTGTGTGTAAGTGTGTGTTTGTGTGTAAATGTGTGAATGTATGTTTGTGTGTAAGTATGTGTGTGTAAATATGTGTATGTGTGTTTGTGTGTAAATGTGTGTTTGTGTGTAAATGTGTGTTTGTGTGTAAATGTGTGTAAGTATGTGTGTAAATATGTGTTTGTGTGTAAATGTGTGTTTGTGTGTAAATGTGTGAATGTATGTTTGTGTGTGTAAATATGTGTTTGTGTGTAAATGTGTGAATGTATGTTTGTGTGTGTAAATATGTGTTTGTGTGTAAATGTGTGAATGTATGTTTGTGTGTGTAAATATGTGTTTGTGTGTAAATGTGTGAATGTATGTTTGTGTGTGTAAATATGTGTTTGTGTGTAAATGTGTGAATGTATGTTTGTGTGTGTAAATGTGTGTTTGTGTGTTTGTGTGTAAATGTGTGAATGTATGTTTGTGTGTGTATGTGTGTGTAAATATGTGTATGTGTGTTTGTGTGTAAATGTGTGAATGTATGTTTGTGTGTGTAAATGTGTGTGTGTGTTTGTGTGTAAATGTGTGAATGTATGTTTGTGTGTGTAAATATGTGTGTGTGTGTTTGTGTGTAAATGTGTGAATGTATGTTTGTGTGTGTAAATGTGTGTTTGTGTGTAAATGTGTGTTTGTGTGTAAATATGTGTGAATGTATGTTTGTGTGTGTAAATATGTGTATGTGTGTTTGTGTGTAAATGTGTGAATGTATGTTTGTGTGTGTGAATGTGTGAATGTATGTTTGTGTGTGTAAATATGTGTATGTGTGTATGTATGTTTGTGTGTGTAAATATGTGTTTGTGTGTAAATGTGTGAATGTATGTTTGTGTGTGTAAGTATGTGTGTGTAAATATGTGTATGTGTGTTTGTGTGTAAATGTGTGTTTGTGTGTAAATGTGTGAATGTATGTTTGTGTGTGTAAATATGTGTGTGTGTATTTGTGTGTAAATGCTAGTTATTACTTACACATTATTAGAAAAAACAGTAATAATTGAATGCAGTGACAATAATTTATTATGATAATAAAGAGTGGACACATAGTCCTAGATTCAACCGGCCCTTTGAGGATGACCAAACTGCTGATGCGGCCCCCGATGAATTTGAGTTTGACACCCCTGTATCTAGACTTTTAATTTGCCTTGGGAAGATATAATAAATCTCACATTTCAGGGATTTTTTTAAATAAAGACCTTTGACTGGTCCAAGATTAATAACTCATATGCTAACATATTAATATATATATATGTAATCTTTTATATAGTTATATTACACATGGAACTAATGACTTAAACACAAACAATTGTCGCTTTATGAATGATGTGTGCAAATTATGGGGAGAGTGCCTTATCTGCCTTAATTGTGGCCAATATCTCACTATACTACAGAAAGGTCAGCAAGATATAAACAGGGCTGGTTTTCCCATCAGGCAGTTGCCCAGGGCCCCCTTTCCTGGTTTGTCACTCGTGTCCTCTGTACATCCAACAGAATGACTTAAGGAGACGCGTGTGGCATGGTCACAGTGAGGATGTGTGTTACCATTGGCCTCACTGGACACAAAAGGATTTGAATGTCACAGAGCACTAGTATTTGGCACTTACGGCTGCTGATGGCATCAGCTTAACCAATCATGATCATAACAAGTTTCTGGCATAACAACTTACAACAGTAGTGGAATAGTTAACTGTACTTTATCAATTAAACCAAACTCCAAACCTTTGTCTCTAATATATATGATCATTAACCAACATTTGGTCACTTACATGTCATATGTAGACATCAGTTTTTTTGTGGTACCAGCAGAGGGCGGGCAAGTTTTATTCTAATCATACGTATTTGACTACAATGGATTATCCATGAAAATATTTTGCTTATTAAAATACAAATGAAGATATTTCTATGTATTTGAAAGACAGATGACTGAACTACCAAAGAATCATTAATTATTGTGATCTCCACTCTAACAAGAGATTGTGTACTTCTGCACTGAAATTATTCTCTGCGTTCCCTAATAAAAATGTCCTTATATTAATGATATATGATTATTGTAAATATGTTACTGATTTTAATGTTATTGTGTTGATATAACAAATCTTATCTGGTTCCTTAAAATACCTGTTTTTTCAGATCTTATATGTTTAACAGTGTCCTGTTTCTATGGCAACAGCAATGCAGAACCTGTGTGTAGTAAATCAGAAGCTCTGTGACTGCATTAACGCTGCCGGCACAATCAATTGATTTGGTTGCAGTATTTATACTCTTTTATTTTCATAATGCTGCCAGCATCCATTAAGACTTGCTAAAATCTATTTGTCTAAGTAAGCTACTGCTGGCTGCCTAGGAAACTTGTCCCTGAGACACAGATCTAGTAATTAATAGGAAATGAAATGTTGTCTGACACCCCGAGCCTGGCGAGAGTTACGCCGCCTAATGAGCAGCTCTGGAAAGGCCACTGTCACCAGCAGATCAGTGACAACTTGAAATGCGGTTTGGCTCCCAGCTATGGTTTCACATTAACAACAACAAACCTCTTCTGTGCTATATTTGTAAATAACAGAGTCCAGACTATTCTATGCATCATCAGCCATGAGCGTCCACAGACAGGGTGAGAAAAAAAAAAAAAAAATACCCCCAAAATAATAGCAGGGGTGACACTAGGGTTATCTTCTGTCCAGTATTTAACTGAACTGTCTAGTATTGTGTCTTCCTGTACAGTAAAATGTATGTAAGAAAGCAGATACCAAACTGAGGGAGTCGTATATGCTGTACAGTGATATAATTAATGCAGGTCATGGAGCCTGATCGGAGGTTTCATGTGGGCTTATGGCTGGCAGGGGCCACAGGCCATAAGGTTTGATCGGAGGTTTCATGTGGGATTATGGCTGGCAGTGCCCACACGCCATAAGGTTTGATCGGAGGTTTCATGTGGGCTTATGGCTGGCAGGGGCCACAGGCCATAAGGTTTGATCGGAGGTTTCTTGTAGGCTTATGGCTGGTAGAGGCTGCAGGTCATGGAGCCTGATCTGAGGTTTTATATGGGGTTATGGCTGGCAGGGGCCACAGGCCATAAGGTTTGATCGGAGGTTTCATGTGGGCTTATGGCTGGCAGGGGCCACAGGCCATAAGGTTTGATCGGAGGTTTCTTGTAGGCTTATGGCTGGTAGAGGCTGCAGGTCATGGAGCCTGATCTGAGGTTTTATATGGGCTTATGGCTGGCAGGGGCCACAGGCCATAAGGTTTGATCGGAGGTTTCATGTGGGCTTATGGCTGGCAGGTGCCACAGGCCATAAGGTTTGATCGGAGGTTTCATGTCGGCTTATGGCTGGCAGGGGCCACAGGCCATAAGGTTTGGTCGGAGGTTTCATGTGGGCTTATGGCTTGCAGGGGCCACAGGCCATAAGGTTTGATCGGAGGTTTCATGTGGGATTATGGCTGGCAGCGGTCACAGGCCATAAGGTTTGATCGGAGGTTTCATGTGGGCTTATGGCTGGCAGGGGCCACAGGCCATAAGGTTTGATCGGAGGTTTCATGTGGGCTTATGGCTGGCAGTGCCCACACGCCATAAGGTTTGATAGGAGGTTTCATGTGGGCTTATGGCTGGCAGGGGCCACAGGCCATAAGGTTTGATCGGAGGTTTCATGTGGGCTTATGGCTGGCAGTGCTCACACGCCATAAGGTTTGATCGGAGGTTTCATGTGGGCTTATGGCTGGCAGGGGCCACAGGCCATAAGGTTTGATCGGAGGTTTCTTGTAGGCTTATGGCTGGTAGAGGCTGCAGGTCATGGAGCCTGATCTGAGGTTTTATATGGGGTTATGGCTGGCAGGGGCTGCAGGATATGGGGTCTGATTTGAGGTTTCTTGTAGGCTTATGGCTGGCAGGGGCTGCAGGTCATGGGGTCTGATCTGAGGTTTCATGTAGGCTTATTGCTGGCAGGGTCTGCAGGATATGGGGGTCTGATCTGAGGTTTCATGTAGGCTTATGGATGGCAGGGACTGCAGGTTAAGGGGTCTGATCTGATGTTTCATGTGGGCTTAAAGCTGTCAGGGGCTGCAGGTTAAGGGGTCTGATCTGAGGTTTCATGTGGGCTTATGGATGGCAGGGACTGCAGGTTAAGGGGTCTGATCTAAAGGTTTCATGTGGGCTTATATATGATGGGCTGAAAGTCATGGGGTCTGAACTGAGGTTTCATGTGGGCTTATGGCTGGCAGGGGCTGCAGGATATGGGGGTCTGATCTGATGTTTCACGTGGGCTTATGGCTGGCAGGGACTGCAGGTTAAGGGGTCTGATCTAAGGTTTCATGTGGATTAATGGCTGGCAAGGCTGCAGGTGAAGGGGTCTGATCTGAGGTTTCATGTGGACTTATGGCTGGCAGGGGCTGCAGGTTAAGGGGTCTGATCTGAGGTTTCATGTGGGTTTATGGCTGGCAAGGCTGCAGGTGAAGGGGTCTGATCTGAGGTTTCATGTGGACTTATGGCTGCAGGTTAAGGGGTCTGATCTGAAGTTTCATATGGGCTTATACATGATGGGCTGCAAGTCATGGGGTCTGAACTGAGGCTTCATGTGAGACTGTGGCTGTTTTATAAATGAGGGTTAATAATGATATAGATACATTATTGCTGTAAATGAACGTCACTTTATGCTTTTATAATTTATCACTGTGGGGCAGGGCCTGTCCTGGTCATATACAATAGTGTTTCTGCTACTGACATGTTGCTCTGTAAGTTAAATCTTGCAGTGTATTTGGGAACAAAGAACCTACCCAAAGCACTTAATAAGGCAGAGGATTTTCATAACCAGAACAGCCTGTAGCTTCAGATGACTTCAAACACTGCACTAAAGCTCTCATTGTTATAGGGATCTTAGCACAGAAAGCTGAGTAACAATTATAACATATAAGCAACAGTTACTGAAAAGCAACAGCCTCACGGCTAAATAACGTTATGTACAGAGAAACTAATCAGCACTCTCATACTGGGGGTGATATGCAAAACCTCAGCGGCATAGAGAGAAGTCACACAAATGCTTTAGGATTTAGACATTGTAATGTAGGAGTTTGTTTCATATAAAGAACACTCCATAGCAACATAAACATTTCTCAAGAAAAAATTGTGTTTCTAAATTTCTTTAAGGGCCTCGCTGTACCGACGAGGATTCTTAGAATATTTTGCCTGAGCCACAAGGGTTTGAATATCAGCCCCTTACTCTTGGTAATGAAATGTAGGATAAATAGTTTGAGATATATAGTAGTGTTTGGCACCGTATAGCAATATTTGTCCCTATGTGGTACTGTTTGACACTGTCACATACACAAGCACACTTACATATGCATACACACACACACACACACACATATATATATATATTTATACACACATATATGTATATATATATATACACACATACATACACACACACAATCACATACACACATATACATACACACACACAGTCATATACACACACATATATACATACACAATCACATACAGACAGTCACATATACATCATGCTTACATATACACACACAAGCATGCTTACATATACACAGTCATATACACACATATACCTACATATACATACATTTACAGTCACACACACACATACATACACACGCATACATAAATACAGTCACATATATACATACACACTCATATATATTTATTTATATGCATACACACAGTCACATATACATGCACACACAGTCATATATACATACACACACATACAGTCACATATACATACACACACACACATATACACTACACACAGTCACATACACACACACAGTCACATATACACACAGCCACATATACTTACATATACACAGTCACATATACATACATACACGCACACATATATAAATATATATTATATATATATATATACACATACACACATATATATTATATATATATACTGTATATGTATGTATATACATACATACATAAATATACATACACACACATATACCTATCTATACACATATACATAGTCACATATACTTACATATACACAGTCGCATATACATACATACACACTCACATACCTGTATATACACATATACACACACTCGCACACATATTTATATATACACATATACATACACACTCATGAATTATACACATATACATACACACTCATGAATACCTGTGTATATACACGAGCACACACATATCTGTATATACCTATGTGTGTATATATATATATATATATATATATATATACACACACATATACATTCACACTCATGAATACCTGTGTATATACACGAGCACACACATGTCTGTATATACCTATGTGTGTGTATATATATATATATATATATATATATATATATATATATATATACACACACACACACACACACACACAGGTATATACAGAGTACTTAAACAATAAGAAAATGTTGCATAAACCTACAGTATGTTTATGGTTTTAGGAATGGTGCAGGTAGACTTGTTGGCGTGTGGTGAGAGGGTTCATGGTGTGAGGGGTTGTGGGGTAAGAGGCTCCTGACATCTCCCCTTGGATTCCATTTATGTAAATCTTGCTATAAAACATAGTTTGACAGCGTTTAAGAAGAGGCACAGAACCATCAAGTTTATACAGTATTTGTGTAACGTATAAGCAGGGTCGGCTCCAAGGGGGGCAATGCCCACCCAAATGGAATGCTGTGCCCCCTCAAAAAATATTGATATGATCATACGCTTTAAAAATAATAAATAAAATAATGAATTGTTATGTAATGCTGCATGCTGGGGGCGGAGTTAGCTGCCGAACTGTGAGGTCGCATCACGCATCTGCAAGGAGCTCCGTGTCTTAACCTCTTATTTGGAATTGGAAGTTATTTAGAGACTTTTTGGACTTGTCTTTAACCCTATTAATTTAACCTAACTATCGTGAGTTACTCATTTTCTTAAACAATAGACTATGATAAGAATAAGATTGTATCATATAAATTAAAGTCTATAAATGGCTACCAGCTTCTATCGACGCCCCTCTCTTTTGCTCTCTCTCTCCCCCCTCTCTTTTGCTCTCTCTCTTTTTTGTCCTCTCACCTCTCTTTTGCTCTCTCTCTTCCCCGTCTATTTTGCTCTCTCTCCCTCTCTTTTTGCTCTTCCCCCTCTCTTTTGCTCTCTCTTCCCCCTCTTTTGCTCTCTCCCCCCCTCTCTTTTGCTCTCTCCCCCCTCTCTTTTGCTCTCTCTCTCCCCCCTCTCTTTTGCTCTCTCTCCCTCTCTTTTGCTCTCTCTCCCCCCTCTTTTTTGCTCTCTCTCTTCGCCCCCTTTCTTTTGTTCTCTCTCTCTCCCATTTTTTGTCCTCTCCCCTCTCTTTGGCTCTCTCTCCCTCTCTCTTTTGCTCTTCCCCCTCTCTTTTGCTCTCTCTTCCCCCTCTCTTTTGCTCTCCCTCCCCCCTCTCTTTTGCTCTCTCTCCCCCTCTTTTGCTCTCTCCTCTCTTTTGCTCTACCCCCCTCTTTTGCTCTCTCCTCTCTTCTGCTCTCTCCCCCCTCTCTTTTGCTCTCTCCCCCCTCTCTTTTGCTCTCTCCCCCCTCTCTTTTGCTCTCCCCCCTCTCTTTTGCTCTCCCCCCTCTCTTTTGCTCTCTCCCCCCCCCTCTCTTTTGCTCTCTCTCTCTCTCTCTCCTCGTTTGCTCTTTCTCTCCCCTCTTTTGCTCTCTCTCTCCCATTTTTTGTCCTCTCCCCTCTCTTCCTCTCTCTTTTGCTCTTCCCCCTCTCTTTTGATCTCTCTTCCCCCTCTCTTTTGATCTCTCTTCCCTCTCTCTTTTGCTCTCCCTCCCCCCTCTCTTTTGCTCTCCCTCCCCCTCTCTTTTGCTCTCCCTCCCCCTCTCTTTTGCTCTCCCTCCCCCTCTCTTTTGCTCTCTCTCCCCCTCTTTTGCTCTCCCCTCTTTTGCTCTCTCTCTCCCATTTTTTGTCCTCTCCCCTCTCTTCCTCTCTCTTTTGCTCTTCCCCCTCTCTTTTGATCTCTCTTCCCCCTCTCTTTTGCTCTCTCTATCCCCTCTCTCTTTTGCTCTCCCTCCCCCTCTCTTTTGCTCTCTCTTCCCTCTCTCTTTTGCTCTCTCTTCCCTCTCTCTTTTGCTCTCCCTCCCCCTCTCTTTTGCTCTCCCTCCCCCTCTCTTTTGCTCTCCCCTCCCCCCTCTCTTTTGCTCTCCCTCCCCCCTCTCTTTTGCTCTCCCTCCCCCTCTCTTTTGCTCTCCTTCCCCCCCTCTTTTGCTCTCTCTCCTCTCTTTTGCTCTCTCTCTCCCCTCTTTTGTTCTCTTCCCTCTCTTTTGCTCTCTCTCCCACCTTTCTTTTGCTCTCTCTCCCACCTTTCTTTTGCTCTCTCTCCCCCTCTCGTTTGCTCTCTCTCCCCCTCTTGTTTGCTCTCTCCTCCTCTCTTTTTCTCTCTCTTGCTCTCTATTTCCCGTCTTTTGCTCTCTCTCTCCCCTCTCTTTTGCTCCCTCCCCCCCTTTTTTGCCTCTCTTTCACCCTCTTTTGCTCTCTCTCCCCCTCTTTTGCTCTCTCTCTCTCTCCCCTCGTTTGCTCTCTCTCCCCTCTTTTGCTCTCTCTCCTCTCTCTTTTGCTCTCTCTCCTCTCTCTTTTGCTCTCTCTCCCCTCTTTTGCTCTCTCACCTTTCTTTTGCTCTCTCAACCCTCCCCCCTCTTTTGCTCTCTCTATCCCCTCTTTTGCTCTCTCCTCCTTTGCTCTCTTTCACCCTCTTTTGCTCTCCCCTCTCTTTTGCTCTCTCTCCCCTCTTTTGCTCTCTTTCCCCTCTCTTTTACTCTCTCCCACCTTTCTTTTTCTCTCCCCTCTCTTTTGCTCTCTCCCCTCTCTTTTGCTCTCTTCCCCTTCTCTTTTGCTCTCTTCCCCTTCTCTTTTGCTCTCTCCCCCTCTTTTGCTCTCTATTTACCGTCTTTTGCTCTTTCTCTCCCCTCTTTTGCTTTCTCTCCCCTCTCTTGCTCTCTCTCCCCCTCTCTTGCTCTCTCTCCCCCTCTCTTGCTCTCTCTTCTCCCCTCTTTTGCTCTCTCCCCCCCTCTTTTGCTTTCTCTCCCCCCTCTTTTGCGCTCATCGCCCCGCCCCATCATGCCTGACCCCACCCCTTGCCACATCTGGTCCCTCCCACACCACGCCCATGTCACGCCTACCGTTCTCGCTGTGGTGTTCAGCTGCAGGTCAGTTTGTAGAAGACCAGGTGTGTTTGTCCTTGTGCTGTCTCTACTGCACATGACAGCTTCGGACAAAAACACTTGGATTTTTATATTATAGGATATTTATATGATACAATCATATCCTTATAGGTTCACAGTACATAGGTTGTATTAAGTAGCCTGATATCCGTTAGTTATTGTGAAACAGGTAAATCTAATCTACAAAATTACCAGTACCTGAAATCCTAGTATCCTCACTGCTATTGCAAACAAAGGGGTTAATTGCATTGGGGGGTTTGGGTGCATGGCTGTTTAGGGGACATGATTGAGATTTGAGAATGAGTTTAAGGGTTTTGGATCACGGTGATTAAGGGGTGTGTTTTTTAAGGAGCTGTTGCACTGGGGGTCTCAAGTTTAATGGCTCTGTTTTAGTGCACTGCATAGGATTTAGACCTCATTCTTTTACCTAGTGATTTAGCACATATTCTCCCAATGTTAATAGTGAGGGATAAGCCAGGGAGAAGCTACACTTTCTTGCAGAATATGTCGTTCTGCTCTTATTTTGACTCTCATACATGTTTTGTAAATGCGTGAAAAAAAATGCCCCCCCCATTTCATTCATTCTGGAGCCGACCCTGCGTATAACACAGATTTATCGCAGGCATCCTATGATGAAACACTCCTCGCGTTTAGGGAATTTGTGACTTGCAAAGAACTTATGCAGCTTTATGCCACTGAGATGCACCATGATAGGGCGCACTGGGCACTTGTACAGTACAGGCAGCCTGCAGAGCTGGTGTCATGTGAGCAGAGATGGCAGGACATGACAAGCTGGCAGCGCCGCAGGGACACAAACACTGGGACCACATTAGATTTTTCCTGCTGATTTTGTCACGACTCACAGAGCAAATTTACAGCTCCTGACACACAGCTGCAACTTGATAAAGTGTATCCTGCCCTGTAAAGCCACTAACTGCTGCACAGAGATCTGTCACTTGCTCTGTCACTAAGCTTGTCCCTTCTTTGTCTAGGGAAGATTCCTGTATCTCAGTAGTTTGTATATTATGTGAATCTTTATTAATACAATTATTTCAATACTTATTATAATACAGAGAAGAAATGTAGGGGTTATATACATAAAGGGCTTTACAACAATAAACCATTATGGGTATACACCTGATGATTCCTAGATATGTCAGCTTGTCTCAAGTCTTCAGGGCCTAGTGACAGATCCGGTGTGTAGAAGTCACCGAGCACAGCTGCGTTAATGACGGTAACTAAATCAAGCCTCTGTTTATAGGGATATTATAGTCTTTTCATACTTTAGTCTATTAGAGGGCATTAGTTTGTACTTGAGGTGTGTATCCCTCCGTTAGTAAAGCAGAGGTATTTGTTCCAATCAGCCAATGAGAATAGCAGGAAGTACAAACCAATAGTATTAGTTTACATTTAAACACAGCTTTGATCTAACAGTTGTTGAAGGCAAACACCGAGCTATATTTTAGGGTGTGTACAAGTGCTGCTCTGTTATCTGCACAATAGAACATTTTTGATTCAAAAATCCCTTTAAGACCAGAAAGGCCTCAGATCTGATAACAGAAGTGAGGAAAGATCTACAAAGGCTATAAACAACTTGCAATAATTTACAAAAGGCTACACAAGAATGTGATGAAAGCACGGGCAGCGCACTGGCGATCTGGCACTGTATATCTGAGACTGGGGATGTCACTAGCACAAGGAATTATAGGGCTACATCAGAATGTGATGAAAGCACGGGCAGCGCACTGGCGATCTGGCACTGTATATCTGAGGCTGTGGGGATGTCACTAGCACAAGTAATTATAGGGCTACATCAGAATGTGATGACAGCGCGGGCAGCGCACTGGTGAGCTGGCACTGTATATCTGAGGCTGTAGGGATGTCACTAGCACAAGTAATTATAGGGCTACATCAGAATGTGATGAAAGCACGGGCAGCGCACTGGCGATCTGGCACTGTATATCTGAGGCTGTGGGGATGTCACTAGCACAAGTAATTATAGGGCTACATCAGAATGTGATGAAAGCACGGGTAGCGCACTGGCGATCTGGCACTGTATATCTGAGGCAGTGGGGATGTCACTAGCACAAGTAATTATAAGGGCTACATCAGAATGTGATTGAAAGCACGGGCAGCGCACTGGCGATCTGGCACTGTATATCTGAGCTGTGGGGATGTCACTAGCACAAGTAATTATAGGGCTACATCAGAATGTGTTGAAAGCAACGGGCAGCGCACTGGCACCTGTATATCTGAGGCTGTGGGGATTGTTACGTGGTACCAACAGTGTACCAAGGGTTAATACCAGGAACAACGTCTGCATAGGGAATCAGCAATTCACAAACCAGCCAGCTTTCAGGTTTAAACAGAATGTCTCCTTTATTTGAAGGCAGCACACAGATTTATACACCCTGGCTTCAGGTTACAAAGGGCATTGGTTTAACAGTAAAGCAAACATATGAAACAATGCATCAAACCTCTAACAATTGTCCTATTCACAGGTAAACAGATTAACATATTAAGTTAATTAACTAGGGAAGAACGTTTACCTCAGACAATCTGATGTTGGGCAGTCTAGTTAACATAATTACACAAAACACAATCAGTTTACCCAGACAGACTCCTGAGACACAATCAGATCTGAAACATACATAGAATACATCTTATTAGGAGAATATAGGAACAGTTCTTATTAGCTATAAAGTCTTTTATGCCCACTTGGCTTATAGAGTCACAATTGCTCCCACAAGGGGCACTCACACCCTGTACCCATCCTGTATTTATGGATACAGGGTGACATAGACATAAGACAGAGTTATGAAAGTACATGGGGTGTCCAGCATATAAAATTCCATATTTCCATGCAGTCTCTGGGTATCTTAAGCCCATGTACCTCCAGCCCAAAGAATGTTCCATAACAGGGCCCTCCATGTACAGTGGCGAGATTGGTTTTGTCACATCTCTCCCCTTTTCCAAACAGACTAACAGGGTATCTGACCTCCTGCGGTCAGGTGCCCTGGTTAGTCCAGCAACCCACCCATAAAACACAATTAGTAGTACAGCCCACCCACAATAAAAGGTTACTACACTGAGTACGGGGAAAACTTGTCCATGTCCAGGTTGCCTCACCACAGCTGTGTGGGGGACTGGTACGCTGAATTGGTGGGTTGCGAGGTGGGCAGAGACCAGCTGTACTCTGCCCGGGTGCCAGCACTACCCATGGAAAGTAGCCTGGTGGGAGCCTGGTTTGCTGGAGGGGGAGAACCGACTGTCTCCCCTTTGGATCACATAGCTGTGCTGCTGGAGGGGGAGACCAATCGTCTCCCCTTTGGCTAAACAGCCGTGTTGCTGGGGGACAGGACCATCAAACTCCTCTCCCTCTGGTTTGTCATGCCTCGGCTTGTCCAGGGTATGTACTGTGCCATATACACCAGAAGCGCCTGGTAGGCATGTCAGTTTGCTGGGACAATCCATCTGTATTCCCCGTTATGAGAGAGAATTCCTGTCCATACAAACAAGGGTTCAAATTCCTCAGTGCCCAGACCAGGGGCCAAACAGCTCCCTTCAAAATCCCATCAGCTTCTTTACGAGTTTTCTGTACCTGCCTCTTTATAGGTATCCACAATCCCTTCATACTGACATAGGGTGCCCTTGAGTTGCTGCACCTCACTATGAGCCAGCGTCAGCTTCTCCTCCAGTGTCACTAAGTTTTTCTTTAATGTTTCATGTTCCACTCTCAAGCTGGTGTTTTCTGCAGTCTGTCGGTGCAGCTTGTCTAGCAGAGATTCCTGTTTACTAACGTGCTTTTTCCTCTGCGCACCTCTTCTCCTTCATCAGCGCATTGTAACGGGACCTCCACATATCAATAGCGGATAGAGATTTACTGAGCTCAGCGTCCTGGGGCTTAGCAGCAGGTGGGTCAGTCTCTGCTGCACGGATCTGGGCACGGGTAGTCACAGAGTTAACATCAGCGGGGACCCATAGGAGCGTAGGCAGAAACAAGGGGGGCCCAAGTCATTTCCAAGAAGAACATCAGCAGGTAAGTCCTTCTTGACCCCCACATTCACAAGGTCTAGCGGGCCCACTCCCCAATCCAAATGTACCCTGGCAACAGGTAGGCTGAACACATCGCCCCCTGCTACCCTCACAGCCACAGTGTCTCAGTGTACTGTTTCTCAGACACCAAGTTCTTTTGAAGCAAGGTCATGGTAGCACCAGTATCCCGTAGACCACTGACCTTCTTCCCATTCACTTTAACCAGTTGCCGGTTATTCCGGTGGGCAGCTTGCACAAGGTCTGCCTCATGTAGGATGCTCCAGCATTCTTGCGCCTCTACGTAGCGGGCCGCAGGCTGAGGATTACGTGGGATTCCGCCGGCGGGTCTTCTCCAGGACTGCGCTTGGTTCGCTGCGTTTAGGGGACACTCTGGTCTTTTGTGCCCATAGTTGCTACATCTAAAGCACCGAATAGGTTGTGAGTAGCACCGCAAATTGAACAGGGCTCTCTGAGGGTAGTTCGTGGGCCGGAGGCCGTGTGGTATAGCGGTGCGCCGGGGTTTGGTAACTGGCAGCTGCTGGGGTGACTGGGGGTCTGTACTCCACTTCTAGCAGGGGGGCTTAGTGGTAGCAGTGTCCAGTTTGCGGGCATCCGTATACTCATCTGCCAAGCGAGCTGCTTCCTGCAGGGTGGAGGGTTTACGGTCCCGAACCCACTCTCGAACTCCTGCGGGTAACTTGTCGAAGCAATGTTCCAACAGGAATAGCTGCAAGCACCTCTTCCCCAGATATGGACTTGGGCACCCCGCTATCCAGTGAGCTGCTGTGCGGTGCACCTTACATGCCCACTCAAGGTAGGAATCTCCAGCTAATTTAACAGTGTCTCTGAACCGCCTCCGGTATGCCTCCGGTGTAACCGCATACCTGGAGAGCAGAGCCTCTTTTACAGTATTATAATCCCTGACTTCCTCATCTGGAATGGCCCGAAAAGCCTCTCTGGCCCGGCCGGATAATTTTCCAGATAATATCGTGACCCAGTCCTCTGCGGGTACCTTGTGTAGTGCACATTGCCTCTCAAAATCCGCAAGGTACCCATCAATCTCTCCTTCTGTTTCCAGGAAGTTTTTAAAAGCTGCAAAATTTACTTTCTCTTTTCCATCTTAGTCAGTATTGTAATAATCCCCCCTCTTCCTGAGGTTACTGGCTTGTGTAGTTGCTCTTCTGGGCGATAAGGTTCATTCCGTCGCTGCCACCAATGTTACGGTACCAACAGTGTACCAAGGGTTAATACCAGGGAACAACGTCCTGCATAGGGAATCAGCAATTCACAAACCAGCCAGCTTTCAGGTTTAGAACAGAATGTCTCCTTTATTTGAAGGCAGCACACAGATTTATACACCCTGGCTTCAGGTTACAAAGGGCATTGGTTTAACAGTTAAAGCAAACATATGAACAATGCATCAAACCTCTAACAATTGTCTATTCACAGGTAAAACAGATTAACATATTAAGTTAATTAACTAGGGAAGAACGTTTACTCAGACAATCTGATGTTGGGCAGTCTAGTTAACATAATTACACAAAACACAATCAGTTTACCCAGACAGACTCCTGAGACACAATCAGATCTGGAAACATACATAGAATACATCTTATTAGAGAAATATAGGAACAGTTCTTATTAGCTATAAAGTCTTTTATGCCCCACTTGGCTTATAGAGTCACAATTGCTCCCCACAAGGGGCACTCACACCCTGTA
Source organism: Bombina bombina (assembly GCF_027579735.1). Lineage (NCBI taxonomy): Eukaryota > Metazoa > Chordata > Amphibia > Anura > Bombinatoridae > Bombina > Bombina bombina. The sequence goes on along the minus strand of NC_069507.1, from coordinate 18,237,940 downwards.
CCCATCCTGTATTTATGGATACAGGGTGACATAGACATAAGACAGAGTTATGAAAGTACATGGGGTGTCCCAGCATATAAAATTCCCATATTTCCATGCAGTCTCAGGGTATCCTTAAGCCCATGTACCTCCAGCCCAAAGATGTTCCATAACAGGCCCTCCAATGTACAGTGGCGAGATTGGTTTTGTCACAGGGATGTCACTAGCACAAGTAATATAGGGCTACATCAGAATGTGATGAAAGCCTGGCAGCACACTGGCGATCTGGCATGCTATATCTGAGGACTGGGGATGTCACCTAGCACAAGTAATTATAGGGTATATCAGAATGTGATGACAGCGCGGGCAGCCGCACCTGGTGAGCTGGCACTGTATATCTGAGACTGGGGATGTCACTAGCACAAGTAATTATAAGGGATACATCAGAATGTGATGACAGCGCGGGCAGTGCACTGGCGATCTGGCACTGTATATCTGAGACTGTGGGGATGTCACTAGCACAAGTAATTATAGGGCTACATAGAATGTGATGAAAGCACGGCCAGCGGCCGTGGGCGATCTGGCACTGTATATCTGAGGCTGTGGGGATGTCACTAGCACAAGTAATTATAGGGCTACATCAGAATGTGATTAAAGCACGGGCAGCGCACTGGCGATCTGGCACCTGTATATCTGAGGCTGTGGGGATGTCACTAGCACAAGGAATTATAGGGCTACATCAGAATGTGATGAAAGCACGGGCAGCGCACTGGTGAGCTGGCACTGTATATCTGAGGCTGTGGGGATGTACACTAGCACAAGTAATTATAGGGCTACATCAGAATGTGATGACAGCGCGGGCAGCGCACTGGCGATCTGGCATGTATATCTGAGGCTGTGGGGATGTCACTAGCACAAGTAATTATAGGGCTACAATTCAGAATGTGATGAAGCACGGGCCGCACACTGGCGATCTGACACTGTATATCTGAGGCTGTGGGGATGTCACTCTAGCACAAGTAATATAGGGCTACAATCAGAATGTGATTGAAAGCACGGGCAGCGCACTGGCGATCTGCGCACTGTATATCTGAGGCTGTGGGGATGTCCACTATGCACAAGTAATTTAGGGCTACATCAGAATGTGATGAAAGCTACGGGCAGCACACTGGCGATCTGGCACTGTATATCTGAGACTGGGGATGGTCACTTAGCACAAGTAATTATAGGGCTATATCAGAGGTGATGACAGCGCGGGCTGCGCATCGGTGAGCTGGGCACTGTATATCTGAGACTGGGGGATGTCACTAGCCACAAGTAATTATAGGGCTACATCAGATGTGATGAAAGCACGGGCAGCGCACTGGCGATCTGGCACTGTATATCTGAGGCTGTGGGGATGTCACTAGCACAAGTAATTATAGGGCTAACATGAGAATGTGGTGAAAGCGACGGGCAGCACACTGGCGATCTGGCACTGTATAACTGAGACTGGGGATGTCACTAGCACAAGTAAATATAGGGATAACATCAGAATGTGATGAAAGCACGGGCAGCGCCCTGGCGATCTGGCACTGTATATCTGAGGCTGTGGGGATGTCACTAGCACAAGTAATTATAGGGCTACATCAGAATGATGATGAAAGCACGGCAGCGCATTGGCGATCTGGCACTGTATAACTGAGACTGGGGATGTCACTAGCACAAGTAATTATAGGGATACATCAGAATGTGATGAAAGCACGGGCAGCGCCCCTGGCGATCTGGCACTGTATATCTGAGGCTGTGGGGATGTCACTAGCACAAGTAATTATAGGGCTACATCAGAATATGATGAAAGAACGGGCAGCGCACTGGCGATCTGGCACTGTATATCTGAGACTGTGGGGATGTCACTAGCACAAGTAATTATAGGGCTACATCAGAATATGATGAAAGCACGGGCAGCGCCCTGGCGATCTTGGCACTGTATATCTGAGGCTGTGGGGATGTCACTAGCACAAGTAATTATAAGGCTACATCAGAATGTGATGAAAGCACTGGGCAGCGCACTGGCGATCGGCACTGTATATCTGAGACTGGGGATGTCACTAGCACAAGTAATTATAGGGCTACATCAGAATGTGAGTTGACAGCGCGGGCAGCGCACTGGGCGATCTGGCCCTGTATATCTGAGACTGTGGATGTCACTAGCACAAGTAATTATAGGGCTACATCAGAATGTGATGACAGCGCGGGCAGCGCACTGGCGAGTCTGGCACTGTATATCTGAGACTGTGGATGTCACTAGCACAAGTAATTATAGGGCTACATCAGAATGTGATGAAGAGCACTGCAGCGCCCTGGCGATCTGGCACTGTATATCTGAGACTGGGGATGTCACAGCACAAGTAATTATAGGGGCTACATCAGAATGTGATGAAAGCACGGGCAGCGCACTGGCGATCTGGCACGTATATCTGAGGCTGTGGGGGATGTCACTAGCACAAGTAATTATAGGGCTACATCAGAATGTGATGAAAGCACGAGCAGCGCACTGGCGAATCTGGCACTGTATATCTGAGACTGGGATGTCACTAGCACAAGTGAAATTATAGGGCTACATCAGAATGTGATGAAGCACGGGCAGCGCACTGGCGATCTGGCACTGTATATCTGAGGCTGTGGGGATGTCACTAGCACAAGTAATTATAGGGCTAGCATCAGAATGTGATGAAAGCACGGGCAGCGCCCTGGCGATCTGGCACTGTATATCTGAGGCTGTGGGGATGTCACTAGCACAAGTAATTATAGGGTACATCAGAATGTGATGAAAGCACGGGCAGCGCACTGGCGATCTGGCACTGTATATCTGAGGCTGTGGGGATGTCACTAGCAGAAGTAATTATAGGGCTACATCAGAAATGTGATTGAAAGCACGGGCAGCACACTGGCGATCTGGCACTGTATATCTGAGGCTGTGGGGATGTCACTGAGCACAAGTAATTATAGGGCTACATCATAATGTGATGAAAGGCACGGGCAGCGCACTGGCGATCTGGCACTGTATATCTGAGACTGGGGATGTCACTAGCACAAGTAATTAATAGGGCTACATCAGAATGTGATGAAAGCACGGCAGCGCACTGGCGATCTGGCACTGTATATCTGAGACTGGGGATGTCACTAGCACAAGTAATTATAGGGCTACATCAGAATGTGATGAAAGCACGGGCAGCGCACTGGCGATCTGGCACTGTATATCTGAGACTGGGGATGTCACTAGCACAAGTAATTATAGGGCTACATCAGAATGTGATGAAAGCACGGGCAGCGCACTGACGATCTGGCACTATATATCTGAGGCTGTGGGGGATGTCACTAGCACAAGTAATTAAGGGGCTACATCAGAATGTGATGAAAGCACGGGCAGCGCACTGGCGATCTGGCACTGTATAACTGAGGCGGTGCTGGGGATGTCACTAGCACAAGTAATTATAGGGCTACATCAGAATGTGATGGAAGCGCACTGGCGATCTGGCACTGTATATCTGAGACTGGGGATGTCACTAGCACAAGTAATTATAGGGCTACATCCAGAATGTGATAAAGCGCGGGCAGCGCACTGGCGATCTGGCACTGTATATCTGAGACTGGGGATGTCCACTAGCACAAGTAATTATAGGGCTACACGGGGTGAGATGGGTTAGGCTTCTATACAATGTCTATCTAATGAAAGAACACAATTTATGCAATATTATAAATATTTTTTCATGGGAAAAAAACATTAAAGGGACATGAAACCTGAAAACATTTCATTCATCATTTAGACAGAGTGTAAATAAAATCAAACTTCAATTTACTCCTGTTATGAAATTGACTTCATTCTCTTGGTATCCTTTGTTGAAAAGTAGGTAGAAATGTGTAGGAGCGTGCATGTGACTGGAGCTCTATATAGCAGTAATTTTATAAGTGTTCTACAAAAACAGTAGGTGGCAGCACTATTTCCTGCCATGCTCCATACACGTGCACACTGCATATCTAGATCTCTATGCAACAAAGAATACCATGAGAAGCAGATATGTGCAGTTTCCTTCACTATCAAATGCAGAAGGAGTCGGACACTCGCGGCAGCGGAACGAAGCCAGATGTCTTCTTGTGAAAGTGTAGCAGAGTAAGGTCTGGGTTTGCACAGATCTAATGAGAAGTCAGTTTGCTAATAGAAATATATTGAAAACCTTTTTACAAATAGTACGCTCTGTCTGACGCATTAAAGCAATTGTGTTTTATGTCATTTTATTTTCATGACGTATGCGCAGTATAATGACACATGAAGGGGTCGATCCGATAAAAATCGTCGCCCGCAAAAGCCGGCGACGCCAATATTTACGCTGGTTTGGTATCACATATACGGCGTAACCTAGAAGTTACGCGCGTATATTTCTGCCGTTGCCCGTAGTTTTTTGGGCCATAGGCAGGTATACCAAACCAGCGCAGTTTGGTATCCAATATGCAGCGTAAGGACTTACGTGGCGAAAATGGAGAAACCTTACTCCATTTTCACCTCGCCACAAAAAGCAGCCGTAAGAAGCCTTACGCTGACTATTGGAGCCCCGTAACTCCCTAAACTAGCTAGAAAATAAACCTAACACCTAACGCATGCGCAATGTCTATCTACCTGTCACCCGTGATCTGCTAAATAAAACCTAACACCTAACGCATGCGCAATGTCTATCTACCTGTCACCCGCGATCCCCCCCCCCCCAAATCCCTAATAAAGTTATTAACCCCTAAACCGCCGCTCACGGACCTCCGCCCCATCTAAATAAACTAACCCCCTACTGTGAGCCCCTAAAACCGCCGCCATCTACCTTATCTATCCCCTAATCTGACCCCTTACAACCGCCGCCACCTATATAAAAATTATTAACCCCTAATCTAAGTCACCCTATAACCGCCGCCAGCTATATTAATATTATTAACCCCTAATGTAAGCCCCTTACACCGCCGCCATCTTTATTAAAATTATTAACCCTAATTTAATCTACCTACCCCCGCCGCCAGCTATATTATCTATATTAACCCTAAGTATATTATAGTTAATATAGTTATTACATTATATATATTAACTATATTAACCCTAATTATATTAGGGTTAATATAGTTACTATAGTATTTATATTAACTATATTAACTCTATCTAACCCTAACACCCCTAACTAAATTTATATTAAATTAATCTAATTCATATTATAAACTAAAAATATTCCTTATTTAAATCTAAATACTTACCTATAAAATAAACCTCACCTAAGATAGCTACAATATAAATATAATTACATTGTAGCTATGTTAGGGTTAATATTTATTTTACAGGTAAATTGTTAATTATTTAACTAGGTATAATAGCTATTAAATAGTTATTAACTAATTTAATATCTACCTAGTTAAAATAATTACCCAATTACCTGTAAAATAAAACCTAACCTAAGTTACAAATACACCTACACTATCAATAAATTAAATAAACTACAAATATCTATCTAAAAAATACAATTAAATTAACTAAACTAAATTACAAAAAAAAACAAACAACACTAAATTACAAAAAATAAAAAAAAAGATTACAAAGATTTTTAAGCTAATTACACCTATTCTAAGCCCCCTAATAAAATAATAAAGCCCCCCAAATAAAAAAAAATTCCCTGCCCTATTCTAATTAAAAAAAGTTCAAAGCTCTTTACCGTACCAAGCCCTTAAAAGGGCTTTTGTGGGGCATGCCCAAAGAATTAAGCTCTTTGCATTAAAAACATATACAATACCCCCCCCCCATTACAACCCACCACCCACATACCCCTATCTAAAACCACCCAAACCCCCCTTAAAAAAAGCCTAACACTACCCCCCTGAAGATCTCCCTACCTTGTCTCACCACCACACCGGGCCGAACTCCTCATCCGATCCCGGGCGATGGTCTTGCTCCAAGCGGCAAAAGAAGAATTCTTCCTCCGGCGATGTCTTCCTCCAAGCGGCAAAGAAGAATTCTTCCTCCCGGCGACGCTCTTCCTCCAAGCGGCAGCAAAGTCTTCTTTCCTTCCGGCAGCATCTTCCATGAAGCGGCATCTTCAATCTTCTTTCTTCGCTCCGCCACCGCGGAGCATCCATCCCGGCCGACGACTGAATGACGAATGAGGTACCTTTAAATGACGTCATCCAAGATGGCGGTCTGCCGAATTCCGATTGGCTGATAGGATTCTATCAGCCAATCGGAATTAAGTTAGAAAAATCTGATTGGCTGATTGAATCAGCCAATCAGATTCAAGTTCAATCCGATTGGCTGAACCAATCAGCCAATCAGATTGAACTTGAATCTGATTGGCTGATTCAATCAGCCAATCAGATTTTTCTACTTTAATTCCGATTGGCTATAGAATCCTATCAGCCAATCGGAATTTGACGACGCCATCTTGGATGACGTCATTTAAAGGAACCTCATTTGTCGGGAAGTCGTACGTGCCGGAAGGATGCTCCGCGGCGGGAGGAGCGAAGTAAGAAGATTGAAGATGCCGATTTGCTTGAAGACGTCGCCGATGGAAGAGACTCTCTGCCGCTTGCTTCAAGACATCGCCCGATGGAAGAAGACTTCACTGCCGCTTGCTGGAACACATTGCCCGGATCGGATCAGGATGTTTTGCCCGCGGGGTGAATACAAGGTAGGGAGATCTTCAGGGGTGGGTAGTGTTAGGTTTATTTAAGGGGGGGTTTGGGTTAGATTTAGGGGTATGTGGGTGGTGGGTTGTAATGTTGGGGGTGGTATTGTGTTTTTTTTTTGCAGGCAAAAGAGCAGTTTTCTTTGGGGCATGCCCCCACAAAAGGCCCTTTTAAGGGCTGGTAAGGTAAAAGAGCTTTGAACTTGTTTTAATTTAGAATAGGGTAGGGAATTTTTTTATTTTGGGGGGCTTTATTATTTTATTAGGGGGCTTAGAATAGGTGTAATTAGCTTAAAAATCTTGTAATCTTTTTTTTTTTTGTAATTTAGTGGGGGGTTTTTTTTGTAATTTAGTTTAGTTTATTTAATTGTATTTTTAGATAGATATTTGTAGTTTATTTAATTTATTGATAGTGTAGGTGTATTTGTAACTTAAGTTAGGATTTATTTTACAGGTAATTGGGTAATTATTTTAACTAGGTAGCTATTAAATAGTTAATAACTATTTAATAGCTATTATACCTAGTTAAAATAATTAACAATTTACCTGTAAAATAAATATAAACCCTAACATAGCTACAATGTAATTATTAATTATATTGTAGCTATCTTAGGGTTTATTTTATAGGTAAGTATTTAGATTTTAAATAGGAATATTTTAATTAATAATATTAATATAAGATTTATTTTAATAAGAGTTTAGTTAGGATGTTAGAGTTAGATAGGGTTATTATACTTAATATATATATAATATTAATAAGCATAATTAACTATATTAACCCTAATATAATTAGGGTTAATATATAATAATATAATAACTATATTAACCCTAATATAATTAGGGTTAATATAGTTAATATAGCTGGCGGCGGTGTAGGGGGATTAGATTAGGGGTTAATACATTTATTATAGGTGGCCGCGGTGTAGGGGGGATTAGATTAGGGGTTTATACATTATTATAGGTGGCCGCGGTGTAGGGGGATGTAGATTGTAGGCAAAAGAGCAGTTTACTTTGGTGACAAAGCCCCGCCAAAAGCCCTTTTAAGGGCTGGCAAAAGAGCTGTTACTTTGGGGCAAATGCCACGCAAAAAAGCCCTTTTCAGGGCTATTTGTAGGGTTAGACTTAGGTTTTATGTGGTAGGGATAGTTTAGTATTTTAGGGGTTAAATAATTTAATATAGATGGCAGGCGGGGGTAGGGGGATTAGATTAGGGGTTAATAATTTTAAAATAGCGGCGGGGTAGGGCTCACTTAGGGGGTAGGTAGGTAGATGGCGGCGGTGATAGGGGCTCACTTTAGGGGGTTATAGATTTAATAAAGCTGGCGCGGCGGTTTAGGGGTTAATAACTTTATTAGGTAGCGGCGGTTTAGGGGTTAATACATATTTTATTGTTAGGATAGTGAGGGGGGGATAGCGGATAGAGGGTTAGACGTGTCGGGCTAGGTAAGGGAGGCGTGTTAGACAGTGCGGGTGATTTAGACTTTAGTCAGGGTTTTGTAGGGCGCCGTCAGATGCTAATGTGCCGCAAGTCACTGGCGACGCCAGAAATTTGTACTTGCGCAGATTTCTGGACATCGCTGGTTTATCAGACTTACGGCACGTTAGCATCTGACGGCGACATATATGGGATAGCTCGAGTTGCGAGCTGAAACTGCGGGCGACGCGGGGTTCCCTCGCTTGCGCCGCAAACTGCGATCTATATCGGATCGCGCCCGAAGTCGTGTACACAAAAGGGATTCAGGAGGTGAGTCTCATTTGGTTGTGAGTAAGCGGAAGCATGGGGCACATTAATACACAGAATCTGAAGAAGGGGTGAGCATCCCGAAATGTCACTATCATGCAATAAACAAGGATTTTTCTTTCATGTTAATTGGGCAAAAGTCCATGAGTTAGTGATGTATGGGATAAACATTCCTACCAGGAGGGCAAAGTTTCCCAAACCTCAAAATGCCTATAAATACACCCCCCCAACCTACACCCACAATTCAGTTTTACAAACTTGCCTCCTATGGAGGCGGGTGAGTTTGTGCTAGATTTCTATTTGATATGCGCTTCTCAGCGTGCTGAAGCCCGGTTCCTCTCAGAGTCCAGGTGAATGACAGAGGGATGTGAAGGGAGTATTACCTATTGAATACAATGGTCATCCTAACGGGGATCTATTTCATAGGTTCTCTGTTATCGGTCGTCAGAGATTCATCTCCTACCTCCTTTTCAGATCGACGATATACTCTTATATACCATTACCTCTACTGATTCTCGTTTCAGTACTGGTTTTGGTTATCTACTTTATGTAGATGAGTGTTCTTTTAGTAAGTATGTTTTTCCTTTTATTTAAGACACTCTCAGCTGATGGTTTGGCACTTTATATGTAAAAGTTCTAAATATATGTTTGTAATTATATTTGCCATGATTCAGGTTAATCAGTATATTTCCTTTTCGCAGACTGTCTGTTCATTTTTGGGAATACATTTCTAAAAATATATATATTTAAAAAAAAAAAAATTATCTTACCTAAAATTTTTCAAAATTGACTTTGTGTTCTAAATTGCGGCTGTTAGGCTTGGCGAGGAGGCGCAAAATGCTATAATTTATTGCGTCATCTTGGCGCAAGACTTTTTTGGCGCGAGAATTTCGTTTTTTGATGCAATTCGTCATTTCCGGCGTCTTAGTTGTCGCAGAGAGTTTTCACGTGTTTTGCGTCATCTATGACGCTCGTGTTTGTTGCATACGTTCTATGGCGCCAACAAAATATTTTGTCACTTGTGCGTCATACTTGACGCCAGATTTTTGACATTGTTTAAGTCCTTATTTCATTTTGCTTCTGGTTTCCAGAGGCTTATTTTGTTTGCTTTTTTTCCAATTCCTGAAACTCTCATATAGGGGAAATTGGTAATTTTGCTTTATATGTTATTTTTTCTATGACATATTGAATAGATGTCTCAAGCTGACCCTGTATCAGAATCTACTACTGGAAACCCTGCTGCCTGATGTCGGTTTCTACCTAAGCTAAGTGCATTTGTTGTAAACTTGTGGTAACTGTTCCTCCGGCTGTAGTTTGTGCTAGTTGTCATGATAAACTTTGATTTGGGTTGTGGATTTATTTTTCAGCGGAATTGGCTGTCTTTATTTTTATCCCTCCCACTCTAGTGGGAGATCCACATCTTGGGTATTTGCTATCCCATACGGTCACTAGCTCATGGACTCTTGCCAATTACATGAAAGAAAACATCATTTATGTAAGAATTTACCTGATAAATTCATTTCTTTCATATTGGCAAGAGTCCATGAGGCCCACCCTTTTTTATGGTGGTTATGATTTTTTGTATAAAGCACAATTATTCCAATTCCTTGTTGATGCTTTCGCTCCTTTCTTTATCACCCCACTTCTTGGCTATTCGTTAAACTGAATTGTGGGTGTGGTGAGGGGTGTATTTATAGGCATTTTGAGGTTTGGGAAACTTTGCCCCTCCTGGTAGGAATGTATATCCCATACGTCACTAACTCATGGACTCTTGCCAATATGAAAGAAATGAACGTATGAGGTAAATTCTTACATAAATTATGTTTTTACTTTGCTTCAAGTCCAGAGAGTGCTGACGTCATATATATATATATATATATATATACATACATACAGAGAGAAGTGCACTCACAGGAACGAACAACTGGCTCAATAACATTGTTAGCCTGTTCTATGGCGATTTACCACCTGGGTGCAACTTTTTAGCTCAGTAATGCTTTTCACAGCGTAGAACTTTCCTGTAGTATATCAGTCTGATCCCGCCTATTACAGTCAGTCCAGCACCGAAATACCAGGCAATTCCTCTCTGAACAAGGAACACAGCAACCCCAGACGATCATTTCGGCCTTCATTGGGCCTCGTCAGTGAGGTGTAGATATATTCCTCTAAGCACACTGAGCAAGGAGTCCACGTCTGGTTGCCCCCTTTTCCCATAGGGAGACTAAATGCATACAGAGAGAAGTGCACTCACAGGAACGAACAACTGGCTCATAACATTGCTAGCCTGTTCTATGGCGATTTACCACCTGGGTGCAACTTTTTTAGCTCAGTAATGCTTTTCACAGAGTAGAACTTTCCTGTAGTATATCAGTCTGATCCCGCCTATTACAGTCAGTCCAGCACCGAAATACCAGGCAATTCCTCTCTGAACAAGGAACACAGCAACCCCAGACAATCGTTTCGGCCTTCATTGGGCCTCGTCAGTGAGGTGTAGCTATATTCCTCTAAGCACACTGAGCAAGGAGTCCACGTCTGGTTGCCCCTTTTTCCCATAGGGAGACTAAATACATACAGAGAGAAGTGCACTCACAGGAACGAACAACTGGCTCAATAACATTGTTAGCCTGTTCTATGGCGATTTACCACCTGGGTGCAACTTTTTAGCTCAGTAATGCTTTTCACAGAGTAGAACTTTCCTGTAGTATATCAGTCTGATCCCGCCTATTACAGTCAGTCCAGCACCGAAATACCAGACAATACCTCTCTGAACAAGGAACACAGCAACCCCAGACGATCGTTTTGGCCTTCATTGAGCCTCGTCAGTGAGGTGTAGCTATATTCCTCTAGGCACACTGAGCAAGGAGTCCACGTCTGGTTGCCCCTTTTTCCCATAGAGAGACTAAATACATACAGAGAGAAGTGCACTCACAGGAACGAACAACTGGCTCAATAACATTGTTAGCCTGTTCTATGGCGATTTACCACCTGGGTGCAACTTTTTAGCTCAGTAATGCTTTTCACAGAGTAGAACTTTCCTGTAGTATATCAGTCTGATCCCGCCTATTACAGTCAGTCCAGCACCGAAATACCAGACAATACCTCTCTGAACAAGGAACACAGCAACCCCAGACGATAGTTTCAGCCTTCATTGGGCCTCGTCAGTGAGGGTGTAGCTATATTCCTCTAAGCACACTGAGCAAAGGAGTCCGCGTCTGGTTGCCCTTTTTCCATAGGCGGGGACCAGACTGATATACTACAGGAAAGTTCTACTCTCGTGAAAAAGCATTGCTGGGCTAAAAGAAGTTGCACCAGGTGGTTAATCGCCTAGAACAGGCTAACAATGGTATTGAGCTGGTTGTTCATTCCTGTGAGTGCATTTCTCTCTGTGTGTATTAGTCTCCCTATGGGAAAAAGGGGCAACCAGACGTGGACTCCTTGCTCAGGTGCCTCAGAGGAATACTGCTACACCTCACTGACAAGGCCGAAACGATCGTCCTGGGGTTGCTGTGTTCCTTGTTCAGTGAGGAATTGCCTGGTATTTCGGCGCTGAAGCTGACCGTAATAGGCGGGACCAGACTGATCTACTACAGGAAAGTTCTAACTCTGTGAAAGCATTGCTGGGCTAAAAGAAGTTGCACCCAGGTGGTAAATCGCCATAGAACAGGCTAACAATGGTATTGAGCTGGTTGTTCGTTCCTGTGAGTGCATTTCTCTGTGTGTGTGTATATATATATATACTATAATGGATATAAAAAGTCTACACACCCCTGTCTACAGTGGCAGGTTTCTCTGATGAAAAAAAAAAAAAAAGTTAATCATTTCAGAACTTTTTCCAGCTTTAATGTGACCTATAAACTGTACAACTCAATTGCAAAACAAACTAAAAATATTTTAGGTAGAGGGAAGTAGAAATAAAAAAACTAAAATAATATGTTGCATAAGTGT
>NC_069507.1:18198086-18220586 GCF_027579735.1 Bombina bombina | reverse complement strand
ACAAATAAGTTCAGACTTCAAACCGAAGTCTAAATTTATGCCACAACTATCTACAGTAAATATTTTTGTGAAACAAGTAGAAAAAGAATTATCTAAATGACTTTGACAGATATAATGATGATAACTTAACAAGGACTGAAAGAAAAGCTTTAAACAAACTAGCTAATGCAGATAATCTAGTGATCAAGTCTGAGGACAAGGGGGGAAATGTGGTCCTCTGGGACCAAGCTAGCTACGTGCTAGAAGTAAAAGGACAACTACTAGATAAGAACCAATATTTGCGTCTCCTGGTAATCCTATATCTGATATCAAGTCCTTAATTTTAAAAAAACTTAATGATGCAAGACAAGTGGTATCATAAATCTAGCTGAATTTAATATCTATTCAATGATTTTCCTATAATGCCAGTTTTTTACTGTATACCAAAAATACATAAGAACTTGAAAAATCCCCCAGGGCCGTCCCATAATTTCAGGAATTGGCAGTGTAACAGAAAAATCTTGGAAACTATGTTGACTTCTTTTTGAAACCTTTTCCTAAGTACCATGCCTTCATATGTTATAGATACTACAGATTTTCTGAGAAAAATTGATAGCATATCTATACCTCACGATGCCTTGCTTGTATCGTTGGATGTAGAGGGCCTATATTCATCAATTCCACATAGTATTGGAATTGAGGCAGCTAAGCATTTTCTTGATACTAGAGGGAGCGATTTAAAAAAACACTGATTTTGTTATTGATGTGCTGCAAGTTGTCCTTGAGAACAATGTCTTTTCGTTTGACAATAAGATTTACAAACAAATTAGAAGTACAGCTATGGGGGCTACTTGTGCCCCCACCTATGCCTGTCTACATTTAAGGGCCTGGGAAATGGAGGAAGTGTATCAAAAAGAACAATTAAATTTCCATGTCCATTTATGGCTACGCTATGTGGATGATATATTTATCATCGGGGAAGGTTCTAAAAAAGAACTTGTTAATTTTTTAGAGGACCTAAATTCAAACGATAGGAACATTGCTCTCACTGTCAACTCCAGCAAAAATAATCTTTCATTTTTGGATATTGATATCAAAGTAGAAAATGACATTCTGGTAACTGAAAATTTTCACAAAGAGACTGCGACAAACAATATTCTATCTGCACAAAGTCATCACCCCCATCATCTTAAGAAAGGAATCCCAAAAGGACAGTTTCTGCGTCTTCGCAGAAATTGTTCATCAAAATTAAAGTATGATAAACATGCAGACCTAATGATGAATAGATTTAGATCTAGAGGCTACACTACTTTAAGCGCTTTCTTAATAATGCAAAAAATGAGGCAAGGAGAGTAGATAGGGAGATAATACTATTCTCAAACAAGAAAAAGAGAAATCCAGTGACATTAGACTGGTGACGAAGTTCAACTGTCCTGGAGTTGGCATAAAGAAATCTTGAAAAGAAATTGGAAGATCTTATTAAGTGATGAAAGTGTAGCTAGGGTAGTAGGCTTTGTCCCTAACCTGACAGAGCCCCCAACTTAAAGGACAAATCGGTGAGAAGTAAATGTCTCACTCCACAAAAAAATTGGCTGTCAAATCATAAGTTGATAGGCAATTTTCCTTGTAAAAAATGTGTAGCTTGTAAATTTATGATGCAAACTAAAACTTTTCGGCTTGCACCGAAAGGGTTTACAAGTTAAGACATTTTTGCAATTTCAACACTGAAGGGGTAGTATACCTCCTAAGCTGCAATTGTCCCAGTTTCTATGTTGGAAAGACGAAGAGAATTCTGAAAGAAAGGATTCTAGAACATAGAGACGATATAAAGAATAAGGCTCAAAATAGTAGTGTAGCACGACACTTTGAAAGCTTTCATAATAGTGTTCATGACTGTATGAAAGTGATTGGCATAGACAGAGGAATCACCAATGGTAGAGGTGGAGCTATTGATAAGGTTCTCCTGCAAAAAGAGTGTAGGTGGATTTATAACCTCTCTACCATTGACCCCCATGGTATGAATGAGAGGCATGATATGGCCTGCTTCCTTTAAGGTTGTGGCCTTTGATCTGTTAAGTCTCCCTATTTTCATTTGTTTTAGATTTCTATCTACAATAAAAAAACTTTTAGGCCAAAGAATTGAAGACTCAGATATAGGTTTTCCACATTTGAGTCGCTATCTGGATTGCGGTAGCATTTGATATAATCTTGTCACTAAGAACATTTTGTTTGTAGTGTTGATACTTAATGTTGAGTATTATCATTCTGCGAGTCTAGTGTTCTCTCATCTTTCACCCTGGGTGGAGCATGTGTGGATATAAATGTCTACATGTAACACGTTATACCTGCAAGCCCTGAGGAAGCCCCGTCCCTCTAGTGACGAGGGGGTGAAACGTACGTTGGTATTGGTCGACTGGTTCACGTGACCTAACACGCTGACTTGTTTGTCTGAATGGTGGAGGATTTGAGCGTACTATAGAACCAACACAAGCTGATGTAAGGAACATTTCTCTTTGGAGGATATTAACAAAGTTTCCTGGCAAATATAGCGGATTGCATGGTATTCATGTATAGCAGCCTTCGGATGGGATTATTTTGGAGCAACTCGTAAGCTTGGTAAATCTGGTTACAGGTGCAGTGGACAGAGGGGTACGAGTACACTTATAAGGTATCCTCCTGCACTGTTGCTTTCTGGCTTGCTTTTCTCTACATGCATAACGTATTCTAATACTTGCTCCTACAGCCTTGCCATCTATAAGAAATGTGCACTTGACAGAGGGGTATTTTATTATCAAAGGAATACCCTCCTGCAATTTCTATTTGTTTTTGCTTTAGCCCGCTTGACTGCCGCAATACTAACATTTTCGCTTACAGTGTCACTTCTCTTCAATGGTTCAACTCCAACTAATAATGATTTGATTGCATGCAAGCCTCTATTACATCGGTTCCACTACCTATGGGACGGTATTTAAAATCTTTGGGAAGTGTTGTGCAATACTAATGGAGAACTAACCACCACGATACAGTCAGTAGTTGGCTGATACGTTACTGGCCTATGACATTTAACTGTGTTCCTGTTCCGCTCTTTACAAGTATTTCCTATGACCATCCGCCTATTGTGATGTTTTGTTACAATTTGCATATATGTGTATGTTTATGACATCTCCTACGTCTATGTTATGCTGTAGGTCTTATATCCTTTATAAATGTGCTACTATATATTCCGCTCGACATCTGATTATGCACAGTTTGAGTGATTTTGATTGTCTCAGTTTGCACTAAAACTTTTTTAAGTCTGAGACTCAGTGTAGGTATTTATACAAAACACTCAGTACCTGTGTCTTTTCATTTGTGTTCCTGAATTACTTTACGAACTAGTTGGTACTTTATTAAGGTTTCTCTATTGTAACTTTTACAAGCAGCCTGTTATGTACACATGGACGGGTCCTAAACTAGGTTTTAAACATTTGTGTATTTATTTCATCATGCTATTTTAACCACGGTTTTTCTATCCAGTGATTTTGGGTGCTGTCTTCTTGATGAGCCAGCGCTGGTCGCAGTGTGATGCAAACTTTGATCTGTTATAATTTAAGAAAGTGTTATTAAAGTTCTTTTGAAACTTAAGAGTGCTGTATTTCCAGTGTTTTTGGTGATTTCACTTTAAATCACTTTTTCTTCCTGACTACTTGTGAATAATTATTCAATGGGTCTGCACCAATATATTAATTTATTATCAACATAATTTTTCTTGCTATGTAAGTTGATATAGAGCACCCAAATAATATGGGTTGTTCTGTAACACTTTAAAATTATAAGCGCATTTACTGTCCTTTTCCTTTTTATTTATATATATATACACAAACATACTTACACATACATATAAACACACAGATATATGCACACACACACAAATATACTTACACATACATATAAACACATAGATATATGCACACACACACAAATATACTTACACATACATATAAACACATAGATATATGCACACACACACAAATATACTTACACATACATATAAACACACAGATATATGCACACACACACAAACATACTTACACATACATATAAACACACAGATATATGCACACACACACACAAACATACTTACACATACATATAAACACATAGATATATGCACACACACACAAATATACTTACACATACATATAAACACACAGATATATGCACACACACACAAACATACTTACACATACATATAAACACACAGATATATGCACACACATACATATAGCTGGTCCCTGAGGAAAAACAATACATAGCCATTAACACAACCAACCGCCTATGAATATGTGTGAGCAAGTGTTCATTGGCTGGAATTGGTGGTGTTCATTTGATTGGTTGAAATCTCAGAATATCAGTCAGTCCCATTCACAGAGAGCAAAGTGAGTAAAGTAATGTTATGTTTGATGCAATTTATTTTCCTTCCATTAAGTTATAAGGTGGGTACAGGGGTGTATTTTGGCCTAGGCAAACAAGGCACTTGCCTAGGGCGGCAGATTGGAGTTGGGGCAGCACATTTTTTATGGATATAATTGGGGGATTTTAGAAGTATTATACAGGTATATAGTGGGAGATTTTGCCCAAGGAGCTTACATTCTAGAGGGGGGGGGTTTAATAAGAGAGTGCCTATGGAGCTTACAGTTTAGAGGTAACGCTGAACCTTTAATTTATTTAGCTACCTATTGCCTTTAGTTCTGTTGACTTTCAGCACTCAGTATTGTAGCTACCTATTGCCTTTAGTTCTGTTGGCTTTCAGCACTCAGTATTGTAGCTACCTATTGCCTTTAGTTCTGTTGGCTTTCAGCACTCAGTATTGTAGCTACCTATTGCCTTTAGTTCTGTTGGCTTTCAGCACTCAGTATTGTAGCTACCTATTGCCTTTAGTTCTGTTGGCTTTCAGCACTCAGTATTGTAGCTACCTATTGCCTTTAGTTCTGTTGGCTTTCAGCACTCAGTATTGTAGCTACCTATTGCCTTTAGTTCTGATGGCTTTCAGCACTCAGTATTGTAGCTACCTATTGCCTTTAGTTCTGTTGGCTTTCAGCACTCAGTATTGTAGCTACCTATTGCCTTTAGTTCTGTTGGCTTTCAGCACTCAGTATTGTAGCTACCTATTGCCTTTAGTTCTGTTGGCTTTCAGCACTCAGTATTGTAGCTACCTATTGCCTTTAGTTCTGTTGGCTTTCAGCACTAAGTATTGTAGCTACCTATTGCCTTTAGTTCTGTTGGCTTTCAGCACTCAGTATTGTAGCTACCTATTGCCTTTAGTTCTGTTGGCTTTCAGCACTCAGTATTGTAGCTACCTATTGCCTTTAGTTCTGATGGCTTTCAGCACTCAGTATTGTAGCTACCTATTGCCTTTAGTTCTGTTGGCTTTCAGCACTCAGTATTGTAGCTACCTATTGCCTTTAGTTCTGTTGGCTTTCAGCACTAAGTATTGTAGCTACCTATTGCCTTTAGTTCTGTTGGCTTTCAGCACTAAGTATTGTAGCTACCTATTGCCTTTAGTTCTGTTGGCTTTCAGCACTCAGTATTGTATTTGGAGAAATATTGTTTCAAGAAATCTGTGTTAGTTTTGTTTTTAGTGATATGTATGTGTGTGTCTGAGTGTATATATATATATATATGTGTGTCTGTGTGTGTATATACAGTATATATATGTGAAGATTGGAGTAGTCGTGTTAGTCCCAGTAGATAGATACTCAAAAAACAAAGTATTGCAGTATGCAGTGATACCTTTTTTATTGGACTAACATAATATTTAAAAGACAAGCTTTCAAGAGTTTTAATCTCTTCCTCAGGTCTAAAGCAAACTTTGCTTTAGACCTGAGGAAGAGAGGAAAAACTCTCGAAAGCTTGTCTTTTAAATATTATGTTAGTCCAATAAAAAAGGTATCACTGCATACTGCAATACTTTGTTTTTTTGAGCATCTACAGTATATATATATATATATATGTGTGTATGTGTTTACTTTGGAAATGCCATGAAGAAAAGAAAATTCACGTTACTCATTGAGCAAAAAATATTATGGCCAAGAAAGGCATGAAACCTTGGGGAGGGGGCAGCAGAAAACCTAAATACGCCAGTGGGTGGGACCAGTTAAGACACGTGTATGGGCAACTCACCTTATGGTAGAACCAGGTCTATTTCCAATACCTAAACCAATTCATCCTATGTTTCTACACCAAAATAACAACAATACTGGAACATAACGCTTACCTGGGCAAATCCTACCCTGATACCACACATGACCAACCAAGAAAACAAACACAAAAACCATTACCATAGACACCAGTATAGTTAGTAATTGGTGATTAACCGCAGAAATGATGGAGGTGCCAGTGCACTTTTCTGTTACTTTTTATTTTAAAGGGACAGTCTAGTCAAAATTAAACTTACATGATTCAGATAGGACATGTCATTTTGTACAACTTTCCAGTTTACTTTTATCATCAAATTTGCTTTGTTCTCTTGGTATTCTTAGTTGAAAGCTAAACCTAGGTAGGCTCATATCCTAATTGCTAAGCCCTTAAAGGCCGCCTCTAATCTGAATGCATTAGACAGTTTTTCCACAGCTAGAGGACATTAGTTCATGTGTGCCATATAGATAACCTTGTGCTCATGCACAGGGATTTACTTATGAGAGGGCACTGATTGGCTAAAATGCAAGTCTGTGAAAATAACTGAAATAAGGAGCAGTCTGCAGAAGCTTAGATACAAGTTAATCACAGAGGTAAAAAGAATATTAAAGGGACAGTCAACACCAAAATTTTTGTTGTTTAAAAAGAAAGATAATCCCTTTATTACCCATTCCCCAGTTTTCCATAACCAACACAGTTATAATAATACACGTTTTACCTCTGTAATTATCTTGTATCTAAGCCTCTGCTGACTGCCCCCTTATTTCAGTTCTTTTGACAGACATGCAGTTTAGTCAATCAGTGCTCACTCCTAGGTCACTTTACGTGCATGAGCTCAATGTTATCTATATGAAACATGTGAACTAATGTCCTCTAGTGGTCAAAATGTATTCATATTAGAGGCAGTCTTCACGGTCTAAGAAATTAGCATATGAACCTCCTAGTTTTAGCTTTCAACTAAGAATACCAAGAGAACAAAGCAACATTGGTGATAAAAGTAAATTGGGAAGTTGTTTAAAATTGCATGCCCTATTTAAAACATTAAAGTTTTTTTTGGACTTGACTGTCCCTTTAATATAACCATGTTGGAAAACTGGGGAATGGGTAATAAAGAGATTATCTATCTTTTTAAACAATAAAAATTATGAAGTAGACTGTCCCTTTAAGCATTATTTTATCTCCTCAGTATTCCCTGACGCACGCTAAATTCAATTGCGCTCAAGTAATCATGTTTACTTTCAACTTGTAATACGAGCGCTATATCCAACACGTGCAAACAGCCGTGATAAACTCAATATTGCTCACGCGTTACTGTTAGCGCGCCACTCGTAATCTGGCCCTTTATATTAAGATGTGGCAATTTATTTAACTTTGACATTAGGGCCCATTTAAAATTACATTACAAGTGAATGACCCAGGAATTCGTGCACTCAAATGAATAAAATGTCTGGGTGTCTTTACACCAGGGGACTTTATTGACTGTCCCTTTGGCTTAGAGTGTAATACGTTTATTGAGCACGGATAATGGTGTTTGAGATTCTTACTAATGTATTTGATGAAGGCTGGGCCGGTGAATCTCAGCAGTCAGCCTTCTCTGCCTGCTCACAGCAAGCAAGTAGACAAATGATCAAATTGCATCTGAGTTTCAGAATCTTTGAATGAAATATCATTTGATCAATTTCTTCTTGTGAAGGAAGCCTGTTCCCTGCGGCTTAATGCTGACAGACAATGTGAGAGGAACTCACAAACAGCTCTACTATGTTATCCCACCAAGATACACCTGCTGTTTTATTCAAGTCGGAAAACCTCCATCCAGCTTAGATAATGCACCTGTATGGAACATGATTTCAGAGCTCTCTGCAGTTGTCAGTGTCTGAATCACTGTTTGTTGTGTAACCAGCTAATGGCCATCAGACCAGCCTCACACACTAGCTAAGGGGCGTCTGGGTAATATGTTATGTACCCAGCTAATGGTCATAAGACCAGCCTCACACACTAGCTAAGGGGCGTCTGAGTAACATGTTATGTACCCAGCTAATGGCCATCAGACCAGCCTCACACACTAGGCTAAGGGGCGTCTGGGTAATATGTTATGTAACCAGTTAATGGTCATCAGACCAGCCTCACACACTAGCTAAGGGGCGTCTGGGTAACATGCTTGTGTACCCAGCTAATGGTCATCAGACCAGCCTCGCACACTAGCAAAGGGGCGTCTGAGTAACATGCTTGTGTACCCAGCTAATGGTCATCAGACCAGCCTCAAACACTAGCAAAGGGGCGTCTGGGTAATATGTTATGTACTCAGCTAATGGCCATCAGACCAGCCTCACACACTAGCTAAGGGGCGTCTGGGTAATATGTTGTGTACCCAGCTAATGGTCATCAGACCAGCCTCACACACTAGCTAAGGGGCGTCTGAGTAACATGCTTGTGTACCCAGCTAATGGCCATCAGGCCAGCCTCGCACACTAGCTAAGGGGCGTCTGGGTAACATGTTATGTACCCAGCTAATGGTCATCAGACCAGCCTCACACACTAGCTAAGGGGCGTCTGGGTAATATGTTGTGTACCCAGCTAATGGCCATCAGACCAGTCTCACACACTAGCTAAGGGGCGTCTGGGTAATATGTTGTGTACCCAGCTAATGGTCATCAGACCAGTCTCACACACTAGCTAAGGGGCGTCTGAGTAACATGTTGTGTACCCAGCTAATGGTCATCAGACCAGCCTCACACACTAGCTAAGGGGCGTCTGGGTAACATGTTATGTACCCAGCTAATGGTCATCAGACCAGCCTCGCACACTAGCTAAGGGGCGTCTGGGTAATATGTTATGTACCCAGCTAATGGCCATCAGACCAGCCTCACACACTAGCTAAGGGGCGTCTCGGTAACATGTTATGTACCCAGCTAATGCCCATCAGACCAGCCTCGCACACTAGCTAAGGGGCGTCTGGGTAACATGTTATGTACCCAGCTAATGGCCATCAGACCAACCTCACACACTAGCAAAGGGGCGTCTGGGTAATATGTTGTGTACCCAGCTAATGGCCATCAGACCAGCCTCGCACACTAGCTAAGGGGCGTCTTGGTAATATGTTGTGTACCCAGCTAATGGCCATCAGACCAGCCTCACACACTAGCTAAGGAGCGTCTGGGTAACATGTTGTGTACCCAGCTAATGGCCATCAGACCAACCTCACACACTAGCAAAGGGGCGTCTGAGTAACATGTTGTGTACCCAGCTAATGGTCATCAGACCAGCCTCACACACTAGCTAAGGGGCGTCTGGGTAACATGTTGTGTACCCAGCTAATGGTCATCAGACCAGCCTCACACACTAGCTAAGGGGCGTCTGGGTAATATGTTGTGTACCCAGCTAATGGCCATCAGACCAGCCTCGCACACTAGCTAAGGGGCGTCTGGGTAATATGTTGTGTACCCAGCTAATGGCCATCAGACCAGCCTCACACACTAGCTAAGGAGCGTCTGGGTAACATGTTGTGTACCCAGCTAATGGTCATCAGACCAGCCTCACACACTAGATAAGGGGCGTCTGGGTAACATGCTTGTGTACCCAGCTAATGGTCATCAGACCAGCCTCGCACACTAGCAAAGGGGCGTCTGAGTAACATGCTTGTGTACCCAGCTAATGGCCATCAGACCAGCCTCACACACTAGCTAAGGGGCGTCTGAGTAACATGCTGTGTACCCAGCTAATGGTCATCAGACCAGCCTCGCACACTAGCAAAGGGGCGTCTGGGTAACATGTTGTGTACTCAGCTAATGGCCATCAGATCAGCCTCACACACTAGCTAAGGGGCGTCTGGGTAATATGTTGTGTACCCAGATAATGGTCATCAGACCAGCCTCACACACTAGCTAAGGGGCGTCTGGGTAATATGTTGTGTACCCAGCTAATGGCCATCAGACCAGCCTTGCACACTAGCTAAGGGGCGTCTGGGTAACATGTTATGTACCCAGCTAATGGTCATCAGACCAGCCTCACACACTAGCTAAGGGGCGTCAGGGCAATATGTTGTGTACCCAGCTAATGGTCATCAGACCAGCCTCACACACTAGCTAAGGGGCGTCTCGGTAACATGTTATGTACCCAGCTAATGGCCATCAGACCAGCCTCGCACACTAGGCTAAGGGGCGTCTGGGTAACATGTTATGTACCCAGCTAATGGCCATCAGACCAACCTCACACACTAGCAAAGGGGCGTCTGAGTAACATGTTATGTACCCAGCTAATGGCCATCAGACCAACCTCACACACTAGCAAAGGGGCGTCTGAGTAACATGTTATGTACCCAGCTAATGGCCATCAGACCAGTCTCACACACTAGCTAAGGGGCGTCTGGGTAACATGTTATGTACCCAGCTAATGGCCATCAGACCAGCCTCGCACACTAGCTAAGGGGCGTCTGGGTAACATGTTGTGTACCCAGCTAATGGCCATCAGACCAGCCTCGCACACTAGCTAAGGGGCGTCTGGGTAATATGTTGTGTACCCAGCTAATGGCCATCAGGCCAGCCTCGCACACTAGCTAAGGGGCGTCTGGGTAATATGTTGTGTACCCAGCTAATGGTCATCAGACCAGCCTCGCACACTAGCTAAGGGGCGTCTGGGTAATATGTTGTGTACCCAGCTAATGGCCATCAGACCAGCCTCGCACACTAGCTAAGGGGCGTCTGGGTAATATGTTGTGTACCTAGCTAATGGTCATCAGACCAGCCTCACACACTAGCTAAGGGGCGTCTGGGTAACATGTTGTGTACCCAGCTAATGGCATCAGACCAGCCTCACACACTAGCTAAGGGCGTCCTGGGTAACATGTTGTGTACCCAGCTATTGGTCATCAGATCAGCCTCACACACTAGCTAAGGGGCGTCTGAGTAACATGTTATGTACCCAGCTAATGGCCATCAGACCAGCCTCACACACTAGCTAAGGGGCGTCTGGGTAACATGTTATGTACCCAGCTAATGGCCATCAGACCAGCCTCGCACACTAGCAAAGGAGCGTCTGAGTAACATGTTGTGTACCCAGCTAATGGCCATCAGACCAGCCTCACACACTAGCTAAGGGGCATCTGGGTAACATGTTATGTACCCAGCTAATGGTCATCAGAACAGCCTCACACACTAGCTAAGGGGCGTCTGGGTAATATGTTGTGTACCCAGCTAATGGCCATCAGACCAGCCTCGCACACTAGCTAAGGGGCGTCTGGGTAACATGTTGTGTACCCAGCTAATGGTCATCAGACCAGCCTCACACACTAGCTAAGGGGCGTCTGGGTAATATGTTGTGTACCCAGCTAATGGCCATCAGACCAGCCTCGCACACTAGCTAAGGGGCGTCTGGGTAACATGTTGTGTACCCAGCTAATGGTCATCAGACCAGCCTCACACACTAGCTAAGGGGCATCTGGGTAATATGTTGTATACCCAGCTAATGGCCATCAGACCAGCCTCGCACACTAGCTAAGGGGTGTCTGGGTAATATGTTGTGTACCCAGCTATTGGTCATCAGACCAGCCTTGCACACTAGCTAAGGGGCGTCTGGGTAATATGTTGTGTACCCAGCTTATGGCCATCAGACCAGCCTCGCACACTAGCTAAGGGGCATCTGAGTAACATGCTTGTGTACCCAGCTAATGGCCATCAGACCAGCCTCGCACACTAGGCTAAGGGGCGTCTGGGTAATATGTTGTGTACCCAGCTAATGGCCATCAGACCAGCCTCACACACTAACTAAGGGGCGTCTGGGTAATATGTTGTGTACCCAGCTAATGGTCATCAGACCAGCCTCACACACTAGCTAAGGAGCGTCTGGGTAATATGTTGTGTACCCAGCTAATGGACATCAGACCAGCCTCACACACTAGCTAAGGGGCGTCTGGGTAACATGCTTGTGTACCCAGCTAATGGTCATCAGATCAGCCTCGCACACTAGCTAAGGGGCGTCTGGGTAACATGTTGTGTACCCAGCTAATGGTCATCATACCAGCCTCACACACTAGCAAAGGGGCGTCTGGGTAACATGTTATGTACCCAGCTAATGGTCATCAGATCAGCCTCACACACTAGTTAAGGGGCATCTGGGTAATATGTTGTGTACCCAGCTAATGGTCATCAGACCAGCCTCACACACTAGTTAAGGGGCATCTGGGTAATATGTTGTGTACCCAGCTAATGGTCATCAGACCAGCCTCACACACTAGTTAAGGGGCATCTGGGTAATATGTTGTGTACCCAGCTAATGGTCATCAGACCAGCCTCACACACTAGTTAAGGGGCATCTGGGTAATATGTTGTGTACCCAGCTAATGGTCATCAGACCAGCCTCACACACTAGTTAAGGGGCATCTGGGTAATATGTTGTGTACCCAGCTAATGGCCATCAGACCAGCCTCGCACACTAGCTAAGGGGCGTCTGAGTAACATGCTTGTGTACCCAGCTAATGGCCATCAGACCAGCCTCGCACACTAGCTAAGGGGCGTCTGGGTAACATGCTTGTGTACCCAGCTAATGGTCATCAGACCAGCCTCACACACTAGCTAAGGGGCGTCTGGGTAATATGTTGTGTACCCAGCTAATGGCCATCAGACCAGCCTCACACACTAGCTAAGGAGCGTCTGGGTAATATGTTGTGTACCCAGCTAATGGCCATCAGACCAGCCTCACACACTAGCTAAGGAGCGTCTGGGTAATATGTTGTGTACCCAGCTAATGGACATCAGACCAGCCTCACACACTAGCTAAGGGGCGTCTGGGTAACATGCTTGTGTACCCAGCTAATGGTCATCAGATCAGCCTCGCACACTAGCTAAGGGGCGTCTGGGTAACATGTTATGTACCCAGCTAATGGTCATCAGACCAGCCTCACACACTAGCAAAGGGGCGTCTGGGTAACATGTTATGTACCCAGCTAATGGTCATCAGATCAGCCTCACACACTACCTAAGGGGCGTCTGGGTAACATGTTGTGTACCCAGCTAATGGTCATCAGACCAGCCTCACACACTAGCAAAGGGGCGTCTGGGTAACATGTTATGTACCCAGCTAATGGTCATCAGATCAGCCTCACACACTAGCTAAGGAGCGTCTGGGTAATATGTTGTGTACCCAGCTAATGGTCATCAAACCAGCCTCACACACATAAGGGGCATCTGGGTAATATGTTGTGTACCCAGCTAATGGTCATCAGACCAGCCTCACACACTAGCAAAGGGGCGTCTGGGTAACATGTTATGTATCCAGCTAATGGTTATCAGATCAGCCTCACACACTAGCTAAGGGGCGTCTGGGTAACATGTTGTGTACCAAGCTAATGGCCATCAGACCAGCCTCGCACACTAGCTAAGGGGCGCCTGGGTAATATGTTATGTACCCAGCTAATGGTCATCAGATCAGCCTCACACACTAGCTAAGGAGTGTCTGGGTAATATGTTGTGTACCCAGCTAATGGTCATCAAACCAGCCTCACACACATAAGGGGCATCTGGGTAATATGTTGTGTACCCAGCTAATGGTCATCAGACCAGCCTCACACACTAGCTAAGGGGCGTCTGGGTAACACTAACTAAGGGGCGTCTGGGTAACATGTTATATACCCAGCCAATGGTCATCAGACCAGCCTCACACACTAGCTAAGGGGCGTCTGGGTAACACTAACTAAGGGGCGTCTGGGTAACATGTTACGTACCCAGCTAATGGCCATCAGACCAGCCTCGCACACTAGCTAAGGGGCGTCTGGGTAACATGTTGTGTACCCAGCTATTGGTCATCAGACCAGCCTCACACACTAGCTAAGGGGCGTTTGAGTAGCATGTTATCTACCCAGCTAATGGTCATCAAACCAGCCTCACACACTAGCTAAGGCGGCGTCTGAGTAACATGTTGTATACCCAGCTAATGGTCATCAAACCAGCCTCACACACTAGGCTAAGGGGCGTCTGGGTAATATGTTATGTAACCAGCTAATGGTCATCAGACCAGCCTCACACACTAGCTAAGGGGGCGTCTGAGTAACATGTTGTGTACCCAGCTAATGGTCATCAGACCAGCCTCGCACACTAGCTAAGGGGCGTCTGGGTAATATGTTGTGTACCCAGCTATTGGTCATCAGACCAGCCTCGCACACTAGCTAAGGGGCGTCTGGGTAATATGTTGTGTACCCAGCTAATGGCCATCAGACCAGCCTCGCACACTAGCTAAGGAGCGTCTGGGTAATATGTTGTGTACCCAGCTAATGGTCATCAGACCAGCCTCACAAACTAGCTAAGGGGCGTCTGGGTAATATGTTGTGTACCCAGCTAATGGCCATCAGACCAGCCTCACACACTAGCTAAGGGGCGTCTGGGTAACATGTTATGTACCCAGCTAATGGCCATCAGACCAGCCTCACACACTAGTTAAGGGGCATCTGGGTAATATGTTGTGTACCCAGCTAATGGTCATCAGACCAGCCTCACACACTAGCTAAGGGGCGTCTGGGTAATATGTTGTGTACCCAGCTAATGGTCATCAGACCAGCCTCACACACTAGCTAAGGGGCGTCTGGGTAATATGTTGTGTACCCAGCTAATGGTCATCAGACCAGCCTCGCACACTAGCTAAGGGGCGTCTGGGTAATATGTTATGTACCCAGCTAATGGCCATCAGACCAGCTTCACATACTAGCTAAGGGGCGTCTCGGTAACATGTTATGTACCCAGCTAATGGTCATCAGACAAGCCTCGCACACTAGCTAAGGGGCGTCTGAGTAACATGCTTGTGTACCCAGCTAATGGCCATCAGACCAGCCTCGCACACTAGCTAAAGGGGCGTCTGGGTAACATGTTGTGTACCCAGCTAATGGCCATCAGACCAGCCTCGCACACTAGCTAAGGGGCGTCTGGGTAACATGTTATGTACCCAGCTAATGGCCATCAGACCAGCCTCGCACACTAGCTAAGGGGCGTCTGAGTAACATGCAGCTTGTGAGCTCAGACACTGCTTTGTGGGCGAGTTAAGTGATAGAAATTCCTCAGACCTTGACAACCAATTGACACTTATATTCCATGTATAGTAAAAACATACAGTGCCAGTTAGAACCAATTTATACTAATGTGCTTGAAATACGGGTTTTCACCAGGTAGTTTAAGACAACAATAAAAAAAAGCTTTTAAAGCATCATTAGTAGGATGTTTCCTAGTTAATCAGAGCATCATCTGGCTTAAAGCTGCTGATGTATTTTACAGAGTCAAATATGAAAACACAAGAACAGAGAGAGATTTTAAAATCTAAGGTATATTTCTTGAATTTAACCCTTGACTGACACAGCCACTATTGGCAGCTAAGTAATTATTACAATACTGCATCAATTCCACTTTTATTTTAGGGAAACAAATGATTTGCTCTAACCTTACACTACACATTTACCAACACTGCTATATATTAAAACAACAAACATAAGTACACATATAGCCAATGTCCCTTTTTTAGCATCATTTAATTTATGGGGGACCTAAGCGACTGAAATTTGTTACCACAATTTACAAAGTTTTGCAAATCAAAAGTAGCTCAGGGATATACTTCTTGAAAATCCTGGTGAAATCTATATTTCTTATCTCCTTTGTTGTGTCCAATGAGGGTCAGATGTAAATGAGCTTGTGCTATGAACTAGCCAATCACTGCGTAAACTGATGCAGGGTCAAGTTAAAAAGGGACAGTCAACACCAAAATTGTTATTGTTTAAAAAGATAGATAACATCTTTACACAACCAACATTGTTATATTAATATACTTTATAACCTTGAAACCTCTACATGTCTGCCTGTTTATAAGCCACTAAAGACAGCCTCTTATCACATGCTTTTTTATTAGCTTTTCACAACAGGGCGTCCTAGTTCATGTGACCCATATAGATAACATTATGCTCACGCCCGTGGGTTGTGGCAGACACTGCACTAATTGGCTTAAATGCAAGTCAATAGATAATTCATGTGATCAGGGGGCTTTCAGAAGATGGTAATCAGGTAAAACGTGTATTAATATAACCATGTTGGCTACACAAAACTGGGGAATGGTTAATAAAGGGATTATCTATCTTTTTAAACAAACATTTTTAAGATGACTGCCCCTTTAATGTCCATATAATAAGTATAATGGAGGCACTGCAGCCTCTCTGGAAAATATATTTTACAGCAAAATCGGGGGGGGGGGGGGGGGGGACACAGTGACTGAATATTGTAATGTTTTATTTTTCTTAAGTTTCTTAGTTTAATGTCCCTTTACACTTAACTTGCATTTATACCATGTTGGGCCCTAAATATTTTAATAACATTCAGCTAGATTACGAGTTTTGCGTTATGAGTGAAAAAGCATCGTTATGCTTCATAACAATGCTTTTTGACTAACACCGCTATTACAAGTCTTGTCAGAATAGGTGTACCGCACACTTTTTTGGCCGTCACGCAACGTCAGTACCGCACTTTAAGAAAAGTCCTTTTACAATGGGACTCCCATAGCGCCGGTACACTCTTAAATGACAAGAGTCAGTAGTTATGCGTTTTATGCTACAAAGCTGTACCATAAAACTCATAACTAAACTGTCACAAAGTGCACTAATACCCATAAACTACCTATTAACCCCTAAACTGAGGCCCTCCCGCATCGCAAACACTATTTAAATATTATTAACCCCTAATCTGCCGTCCGCCCACACAGCTGCTATAATAAACCTATTAACCACTAAACCGCAAGCTCCCCACAAAGAAATATACTAAATTAAACTATTAACCCCTAAACCTCTGGCCTCCCACATCACTACATAAATATATTAACCCCTAAACCTAACCCTAACCAACACCCCCTAACTTAAATATAATTAAAATAAATCTAAATAAACCTTACAATTATTACCTAAATAATTCCTATTTAAAACTAAATACAAACTTACCTGTAAAAAACTAAGATAGCTACAAACATAACTAATAGTTACATTGTAGCTAGCTTAGGTTTTATTTCACAGCTAAGTTTGTATTTATTTTAACTAGGTAGACTAGTTAGTAAATAGTTATTAACTATTTACTAGCTACCTAGTTAAAATAAATACGTTACCTGTAAAATAAAACCTAACCTGCCTTACACTAAAACCTAACATTACAATAAAATAAAATAAATCAAATACAATTATCTAAATTACACACAAAAAACACACTAAATTACACAAAATAAAAAATGAAATTATCAAAATTAAAAATGAATTACTCCTAATCTAATAGCCCTATCAAAATAAAAAAGCCCCCAAAAAATAAAAAAAAACCTAGACTACACTAAACTGCCAATGGCCTTCAAAAGGGCCTTTTGCGGTCATTGACCCAAAGAAATCAGCTCTTTTACCTGTAAAAAAAATACAAACAACCCCCCAACAGTAAAACCCACCACCCACACAACCAAACACCCCAAATAAAATCCTATCTAAATAAACCTAAGCTAACCATTGCCCTGAAAAGGGCATTTGGATGGGCATTGCCCTTAAAAGGGCATTTAGCTTTTTTACTGCCCAAACCCTAAGCTAAAAATAAAACCCACCCAATAAACCATTAAAAAAAAACCTAACACTAACCCCCGACGATCCACTTACAGTTTTCGAAGACTGGATATCCATTCTCATCCAGCCGGCGAAGTCCTCAAGCAAGCGGACCGAAGTCCTCAGCCAAGCCGGCAGAAGTCTTCATCCAAGCGGGCAGAAGTCTTCATCCAGATGGCATCTTCTATCTTCATCCATCCGGCACGGAGCAGGTCCATCTTCAAGATATCCGGCGCGAAGCATCCTCTTCTTCCGATGGTCAACGAAGAATAAAGTTTCCCTTTAAGGTACGTCATCCAAGATTCATCCCTTACATTCCGATTGGCTGATAGAATTCTATCAGCGATATGAATTAAAGGGTAAAAAATCCTATTGGCTGTTGCAATAAGCCAATAGGATTGAACTTTCATCCTATTGGCTGATCCAATCAGCCAAAAGGATTGAGCTTGCATTCTATTGGCTGATTGGATCAGCCAATAGGATGAAAGCTCAATCCTATTGGCTGATTGCAACAGCCAATAGGATTTTTTACCCTTTAATTCCTATTGGCTGATAGAATTCTATCAGCCAATCGGAATGTAAGGGACGCCATCTTGGATGACGTACCTTAAAGGGAAACTTCATTCTTCGTTGACCATCGGAAGAAGAGGATGCTCCGCGCCGGATGTCTTGAAGATGGATCCGCTCCGTGTCTGATGGATGAAGATAAATGATGCCGTCTGGATGAAGATAGAAGATGCTGTCAGGATGAAGACTTCTGCCCGCTTGGATGAAGACTTCTGCCGGCTTCGATGAAGACTTCGGCCCGCTTGGATGAGGACTTCGGCCCGCTGGATGAGGATGGATTTACGGTCTTCGAAAACTGTAAGTGGATCGGGTGGGTTTTATTTTTAGCTTAAGGTTTGGGCAGTAAAAGAGTTAAATGCCCTTTTAAGGGCAATGCCCATCCAAATGCCCTTTTCAGGGCAATGGTTAGCTTAGGTTTATTTAGATAGGTTTTTATTTGGGGGGTTTGGTTGTGTGGGTGGTGGGTTTTACTGTTGGGGGGTTGTTTATAAAAAAAATTTACAGGTAAAAGAGCTGATTTCTTTGGGGCAATGCCCTGCAAAAGGCCCTTTTAAGGGCCATTGGCAATTTAGTGTAGGCTAGGTTTTTTTTTATTGGGGGGGGGGGGGGGGCTTTTTTATTTTGATAGGGCTATTTGATTAGGAGTAATTTGTTTTTATTTTTGATAATTTCGTTTTTTTATTTTGTGTAATTTAGTGTTTATTTTTTTGTAATTTAGATAATTGTATTTGATTAATTTAATTTATTTTATTGTAATGTTAGGTTTTAGTGTAAGGCAGGTTAGGTTTTTTTTATTTTAATCACTATTTACTAACAAGTCTACCTAGTTAAAATAAATACAAACTTACCTGTGAAATAAAAATAAAACCTAAAATAGCTACAATGTAACTATTAGTTATTTTGTAGCTAAGGTTTTATTTTACAGGTATTTAGTTTTAAATAGGAATTATTTAGGTAATAATTGTAAGTTGCATTTAGATTTAAGGTAGATAAGGGGTGTTTAGACGTGTTCTTATGTTAGGGTGTTAGGTTTAAATGTAACTTTTTCTTTTCCCATAGACATCAATGGGGCTGCGTTACGAAGCTTTTATTTCCGCAATTGCAGGTGTTAGGTTTTTTTTTTTGCCGGCTCTCCCCATTGATGTCTATGGGGAAATTGTGCACAAGTACGTCAAAGCAGCGCTTGTATTTGGGTGAAGCATGGAGCTCAACGCAACCATTTCGCCCATGAAAGCCTGCTTTTTTAAAACTTGTAATAGCAGCGCTATAGGGGGGTGAAAGAACGCCGCTTTTGTGGCGGTCATTAAAATCCCTATAGCGCTCAAAACTCGTAATCTAGCTGAATGGCAGCTCCAATAAAGCAAACAAGGGTGACAAGAGGCTTCACAGGAATTATCTGGATACTGGTTTCTAAAAGTACATCATTATGAATTTGAATCTCTTTGTGGCTTAAACTATTATCACCTTGCTCCAGAAAAGGGTCAGATTTAAATGGCTTCACTGAACCTAAAAATAGTGCTATGCTGGATAGGCCACCCCTTTTTTACTCTATTGTTAAGGTTGACAAAACTGGTACACATTACTATCATTTATATGTAGCGCACAAACAGATTCCGTGCCTAGTGCAGCACTTGAAGACATTTTTAGGCACAAAACGCTGCCCATAGACTACCTGCTGCTAGCACCCTGATACACGAGAGGTAATGTTTTATTGTCAGTCTGGGGCACGCTCTCACAGAGATTTACAATCTCTCCTATATGGGAATGTGGCGTTATTTGAGTCATAATAACAAACTACATTCTATCCTTTTGCATCAAAACCATAAATAGCCTCCAGGGTGTACAAACTCCAACAAGAATGTTTTAGTGGTGGGAGAGGTCCTGTGCCAGATTATGTTGTCTCATAGGCTTTTGTAGGAGTCTCTCTATTTCTCACCTAAGCTATCTCAGGTACATGGTATCTGTCAGCTTTATTGTTACCCAGGTGACATCTGAATGATGCAGTATAGCAATGATAGGTGAATGGTTACATTGTGGCATAGGGTTAGTGTTAACCCCTTGCATTCTATAAAGGGTTGCAATATCTTACACAAAGCATGGGTTAGTAGCTCTCTCTGGCGTCCAGGGATTAACAGGTGTCAGTACCACTGATGTAGCTGAATTATGTCCATCCCAGCTTGTGGTGGCCATATTATTGCTATTAGCAAACCCATCTTTATCTATCTTGATGCCAATACCAGATTTAATTAACCCTTTGTTCCTATAACTATTCTAGACATTACCAGCCTGATCCACACAATCTTCAATGAAGTCGAAAGTTCTATTTTCCTTGTGTTTGGGGTTAGGAGTTTTCACCCAACAGGATGCGGATTCCTAAATCAGCGGAGCTTTGAAACAAAGCCAAAACGTTTGGTGTTTATCTTCTTTCAGCATGAACCTTAAACCTCTACTGAGTCCAGATGTAGTTCATGGACTTGTTGGCACCTTACTACACTAATGTTAATTTAGGTTATTGTGCATTATGGGGTCTATTTGTTAGACACACCCAGAAATGCAGCTACAGTTTAAATAATGTGTTGTAATCAGTAACACAGATGGGGCAGAATTTTTATATCTACCCCCCAAGAAATTGGTTATTTAGACGCCCTGTATTACGTAGGGCAGAGCACAGTAGCAGCCGTGTCAATCCTGAGATATCTGGAACCTTCACAGTGTTAAATGCAAACGGTTTACCAGCATCCTGGGTCTTGCTGGAAACCAGTGGTCCCTTTCTGTGCTAAGCAAGAATTTCCTTGAACATGATATACTCAGAAACATTGAATCTCATACTTATATATTAAAGCTGTCACGTTGCTTTCTCTTACTGTGGCTGACACTGAATTTTGCAGCATCACAATGCAGGAAGTCGACAAAAACAAAATGAGTGGATGAAATTTGAAGGATGATAACCCAGAAAATTCCTGTTAAAAACAACAATGAACAAATACTGTTTTTTTTATTTATTTTTTTTATTTATTTTTTTAAAAATATGTTTTACATTTTTGCGTGTGTATATCTGTTTCACTGAATTATATTTAATAGGCAGTTAAAGACACTGTGCGGGTCGCCAGCGTTGTTGTGAGTGTTATTGGCGAGCAGGGTCTATTAAAAGTTTAAACGTGGCGCCCTCTTTTATACATATACATTCTAACACTTTTTTTTTTTTACATCTAAAATTACTGAGATACACTGTCAGCACTTAATAAATATATAAACTGGAGTCCCAGCACTTGACGTGGTTTGTAACGCTAACTTCAACGTTATTGCACATGGTAAGACATTTTATTGAGGTTTAGACTAAGCAGTCTGTTCTTTAGTTAGTTTTAAGCATGGGATCAAAGAAAAATGTTAGTTCCTTAAAAATACAGAAGTATTATAAAGGCGAACATAAAACATGCATGCAATTGTTCTGCAACTCTCACAGATATAACTTTTATGCCAATATACATAAGAGAAGATTGGAGCATTTTATATCACACAAAAACTTGAGTTCTGTGCACTACTTTGTTCTGTAATCATTTTCCGCAGACAAATGTGCTTACTTCAGGTATATCAGTGAGGAATTGAATCACACCTATGCACATTTGGATTTCATTAAGAACACATTTTAAAGACTCCATTGACAAAAATACCTTTACATAAACATTGGAGCATCTTAATTACATTATAGATTAACGTGAATGGTAAAATTCCCTAAAATGATGTTTATGGACAGAAGAAGCTTAAAGAGTCAGCAGATGAGAAGATTAAGTTGATTCTCAAAGGTGAATGTCCCCAAACGGTCTATTTGTGTGACGCAGATGTGACACTTTAGTTAGAGAAGAGGACACAGCTAGCACACTATACTATATGGTACCTGTACGGAGTGACGTACTAAATCTCCTGCATTTCTGATTGCTAATTTACTTGGCGCATTCCAAGATTTGGCCAATTCATTAGTTTGGATGCTGTAAATAGAGAATTATATTTATCAAAAGTCCTAACTATAAAACAGGCACAAATTGCAAAAAATGTATTGATGATTATTTCTGTATAACAAGGAGATTTTATTCTCACTTCCTGCTTTTTTGTGTTATAAATATTTTACTTTTATTTCCTTACAGGTTTTTAAATATATTTTTCCAGCTTAAAGACTTTGATTTGGTATTAACAAG
>NC_069507.1:18188086-18193086 GCF_027579735.1 Bombina bombina | reverse complement strand
ACTTTACACCCAAATCAAGCAACAGATATCATGTCCAACACGTCTGATCTTACAGTTAGTACTTATATAAGAGTGTTTTATATATACCATACCCTGCAATATCTATAATGGCTAACGCTAGGATAAACTTAGTCACTTGGAATGTTGGTGGCATTAAATCCCCAATCAAAAGGAAAAGCATATTAAGGCTACTAAAAAATAAGGGAACAGATATAGCCATACTGATAGAAACACATCTTAATGAAGAGGAACACTGTAAACTAAAAATAGGATGGGTCCAGGAAGTCATTAGCACCACATACTCAGAGAGTAGAGCTAGAGGAGTAGCCCTGTTATTTCGGAAGGGTCTAGCATATAAAGTTCTACACACTGATATAGATCCGGAGGGTAGGTTTATAATATTGCACATAGAGCTTGGAAAAATCCAGATAGCGTTGGTAGGAGTCTATGGCCCACTTAATAATAAAAACACTTTCTGGTCCCAAATGCAACAACATCTATTAAAATCCGGTCACCTTCCGCTGATAGTGGGAGGTGATTACAATATTGCGCCACATGTACCATTGGATAGATATAGAAACCCTACATCAACACCATTAATACTCAGACCAGCGATATACACTAAACAGGACACCAGAACTCTAACAAAATGTAAAAACGGACTGGGATTGATAGACATATGGCGGGTTAGAAATCCAGAAGTTAGAGATTATACTTGTATTGCCCCGTCTAAAAACACCCTATCTCGTATTGACTACTTCTTGGTATCCAAGACACTAAGTACTTAAATCACGAATATTAAAAATGATCCAGTTACACTATCTGACCATGCCCCAGTGAAGCTGACCTTACACGTTAAAAAAACCCCTCCTAAAGAAAATAGGTGGTTCTTCCCAACATATCTATATAAAGATCCCAACCTCCTTAACTATATGAAAGGGGAATGGCATGCATACTACCATTTGAACTCTCAACACCTTCAAAACCCTCTACTCTTCTGGGAGACTGCTAAAGCGGTTTTGAGAGGAGTTATCACTAATTATGCTATTGGAGTGCGGAAAAAGTCTGCAGCGTAAGAGGAACTATTATTTAGACAACTGATGAATGCACAGAATAAATCCCTTAAAACCCCAACAGAAAGAAATAGGGACTATTATAAGCAGATCAAATAGGCCAGAGATAATTTCTTGCTACAGAAAACCCTAAGAGCTACAAACAAATTGCAGGCAAGATTTTATAGATTTGGCAACAAAACAGGTCGCTCTCTTGCAACACTAACTAAATTGACAAGGCCACCGAATATAATACCCGCAATTAACAATAATGGAAGCATAGTTTCTGAACCGGATAAAATTCAAAAGGTATTCACTGATTATTATGCCAATTTGTATGGTCCCCATAACCAAGGCAGAGATCAGATTAATAGTTTCTTAGATAATTTAAACCTTCCCAGACTTACATACATGCTTAATGCCCCGGTAGGAATACATGAGGTGCTTAAGGCTATACAAAATACTCCCCTTGGTAAAACTCCAGGTCCAGATGGTATGCCTGCAGAGTTCTACAAGCTATTGAAACCTGAGATATCTGAAACCCTAACTAGCTTATACAACAGTATTGTTACAGGACAAACCCATCCTAGTCAAGGATTTACGGAAGCCCAGTATTTTAAAATCAGGAAGAGATCCATTACAACCAGCGTCATACAGCCCAATTTCACTGCTCAACACAGACTATAAACTACTAACAAAAATTTTAGCAACCAGGATAGGATTGATATTACCATCAATTATTCATGAGGACCAGACAGGTTTTGTACAGGGTAGGTCTTCGGTCAAAAACACTAGGAAAGTTCCTTTGAGGCTCACCAAAGCCTGCATGTTAGCTTTAGATGCGGAGAAAGTCTTTGACAAAGTAGCATGGGGCTACCTTTTTTCTACACTGGAACACTTTGGCTTTACCGGTAACATCCTTAAGGCTATTCAAAATATTTATAGGGACCCAAAAGCAGCGGTTATTGTAAACGGTAGAATTGCACCAACATTTCCCCTGTACAAAGGCACTAGACAGGGCTGCCCACTCTCCCCTCTGCTGTTTGATATCGCTATAGAACCTCTTGCCCAGGCAATAAGAATGGAAACTGAAGGCTTAAAAATTGGAACCTCCACTATGCATCTATCGCGTCCCTTAGATTCTGATTGGCTGATAGAATTCTCTCAGCCAATCGGAATTAAGGTTGAAAAAATCCTATTGGCTGATCCAATCAGCCAATAGGATTGAACTTCAATCCTATTGGCTGATCCAATCAGCCAATAGGATTGAGCCTGCATTCTATTGGCTGTTTCAATCAGCCAATAGAATGCAAGCTCAATCCTATTGGCTGATTGCATCAGCCAATAGAATTTTTTCAACCTTAATTCCGAATTGGCTGATAGAATTATTATGCCAATTTGGCTGATAGAATTATTATGCCAATTTGTATGGGGACCATACAAATTGGCATAATAATCAGTGAATACCTTTTGAATTTTATCCGGTTCAGAAACTATGCTTCCATTATTGTTAATTGCGGGTATTATATTCGGTGGCCTTGTCAATTTAGTTAGTGTTGCAAGAGAGCGACCTGTTTTGTTGCCAAATCTATAAAATCTTGCCTGCAATTTGTTTGTAGCTCTTAGGGTTTTCTGTAGCAAGAAATTATCTCTGGCCTATTTGATCTGCTTATAATAGTCCCTATTTCTTTCTGTTGGGGTTTTAAGGGATTTATTCTGTGCATTCATCAGTTGTCTAAATAATAGTTCCTCTTACGCTGCAGACTTTTTCCGCACTCCAATAGCATAATTAGTGATAACTCCTCTCAAAACCGCTTTAGCAGTCTCCCAGAAGAGTAGAGGACCACTTCTGCCGGCTTCGTTGAGAACTTCTTGCCGCTTGGATGAAGACTTCTCCCGGCTTCGTAGAGGATGGATGTCGGCTCTTCAAAACTGTAAGTGGATCTTCGGGGGTTAGTGTTAGGATTTTTTAAGGGTGTATTGGGTGGGTTTTATTTTTAGATTAGGGGTTTGGGCTGCAATAGAGCTAAATGCCCTTTTAAGGGCAATGCCCATCCAAATCCCCTTTTCAGGGCAATGTGGAGATTAGTTTTTTTTTAGTTAGGATTTTATTTGGGGGGTTGGTTGTGTGGGTGGTGGGTTTTACTGTTGGGGTGATTGTTTGTATTTTTTTTGACAGGTAAATGAGCTGATTTCTTTGGGGCAATGCCCCGCAAATGGCCCTTTTAAGGGCTATTGGTAGTTTAGTTTAGGCTAGGGTTTTTTTTATTTTGGGTGGGCTATTAGATTAGGTGTAATTAGTTTAAAGATCTTGTAATTTGTTTTTTATTTTCTGTAATTTAGTGTTTGTTTTTTTGTAATTTAGCTAATTGTATTGAATTTAGTTAATTGTATTTAATTTAGGGACTTTATTTAATTGTAGGGTTAGGTTAGGTGTTAGTGTAAGAAAGGTTAGGTTTTATTTTACAGGTAAATTTGTATTTATTTTAGCTAGGTAGTTATTAAATAGTTAATAACTATTCAGTAACTATTCTACCTAGTTAAAATAAATACAAACTTGCCTGTAAAATAAAAATAAACCCTAAGCTAGATACAATGTAACTATTAGTTATATTGTAGCTAGCTTAGGGTTTATTTTACAGGTAAGTATTTAGTTTTAAATAGGAATTATTTAGTTATTAATAGTAAGTTTTATTTAGATTTATTTTAATTATATTTAAGTTAGTGGGTGTTAGGGTTAGACTTGGGTTTAGGGGTTAATAAATTTAGTATAGTGGCGGCGATGTTGGGGGCGGCAGATTAGGGGTTAATAAATGTAGGTAGGTGGTGGCGATGTTAGGGGCGGCAGATTAGGGGTTAATAATATTTAACTAGTGTTTGCGATGCGGGAGTGCTGCAGTTAATATGTTTATTATAGTGGCGGCGATGTCTGGAGCGGCAGATTAGGGGTTAATAAGTATAATGTAGGTGTCAGCGATGTCGGGGGCGGCAGATTAGGGGTTAATAAGTGTAAGATTAGGGGTGTTTAGACTCGAGGTTCATGTTAGGGTGTTAGGTGTAAACATAAATTTTGTTTCCTCATAGGAATCAATGGGGCTGCGTTAAGGAGCTGTACGCTGCTTTATTGCAGGTGTTAGACTTTTTCTCAGCCGGCTCTCCCCATTGAGGTCTATGGGGAAATCGTGCATGAGCACGTACAACCAGCTCACTGCTGACTTAAGCAGCGCTGGTATTGGAGTGCGGTATGGAGCTCAATTTTGCTCTACGCTCACTTCTTGCCTAATAACGCCAGGTTTCTGAAAACCTGTAATACCATCGTTATAGGAAAGTGAGCGGTGACAATAACGTGCAAGTTAGCAACGCACCCCTCTTACCGCAAAACTCGTAATCTGGCCGATTGTTTTTAGATTTCTAAAGAAGATTCTATGTAAAAACAAATAATCTCTGTGCTTTTTTAATGTACGGAACATATACAAAGTGATATTGTTCTGTTTTATCGAGTCATTATGTTGCTAATTGAGATGTGGGTAACTTTTGATTTTACTATAATAGAAATTGTAACTACAAATAGGCAAAGATTCTGCAAAAATGGATATCATAAAACAAAGTGATGTATAAAATTTGCTTAGTAAAATTATGTCAGTACCTAGGGTGGCAAATGCAGAATGGTAAATGATCTTAAATCAACTGGTTGGCAAAAGTTTAACCACAGTATGCGTACTTCACTGTCATGCATGCAGAGGTCATGTATGCAGAGGTCATGCATGCAGGGGTCATGCATGCAGGGGTCATGCATGCAGAGGTCATGTATGCAGAGGTCATGCATGCAGGGGTCATGCATGCAGGGGTCATGCATGCAGAGGTCATGCATGCAGAGGTCATGCATGCAGAGGTCATGCATGCAGAGGTCATGCATACAGGGGTCATGCATGCAGAGGTCATGCATAC
>NC_069507.1:18133086-18173086 GCF_027579735.1 Bombina bombina | reverse complement strand
CCTATAAACCAATCACAATGTCTAGAAAGTGTTGTGTATTTGAGCATCAACAAATCAGCTCCCGCATCAGATTGGTAAGGTACTGTCTCACACAATGAGTGACAGGCTTGTGCTTAGCAACTGCAAGCTGTCCGTCTTCATTAAAATCATAAGTAGAAGTGAGAACTACAATATTTATTTAACTACTGAACATAATATAGTTATGCCGATAAGGAATTTCAGATGCTACAGATTAGAATTTGTTTTAGGCATAATACACATTACAAGAAAGGATTTCTGCTTAATATATTTATAAAATAAATACTTCTATTGTCTAGGTTCACTAACACTGGATCAGCCTATCTCAAATCTCTTCAGATCCTGCATTATACTATGCAGTCTATTTACTAACGATGGACAGATGAGAGCTTTTTACTGAATCAGCGGCAAAAGGGAAATCTAATAAAAGAACTGACGGCTCATATTATCCTTAGTGAATCTAGGCTAGAGTGTTTAATATGATAAAGCTCATCACCTGACCAATGAGCTGCTAATGTGAGTCTTGTCAGGACAATAAAGTTGTGGAATCCATAAAGGGAAAAATCCCAAAGGAAAACAGAGATAAATAGAAATACTGCAGGTGCCCAGTTTTTATTTTACATCTCCAACTGCTTTATTGGATTACTGATAATCTAAAGTGATTCTTTAATGTTACTAAACCTTGTAGCTATTATTGTTACCGGCCCTCAGTAAGAGCAACTGGTTACGTTTGTTACAGGAGACCCTATATGACTGCTCAGGACAGATTTGTCACTGTATAAAGCTTGTGGCTGATCGATTGGATCACACAATTCCAGGTTACAGCAGATTTAGTTTCTCAGACTGAAATGGGCACTCAGAGAGCTGTTAGTAATCACATAAAGCTACTAATGAAAATGTTTATTGGTTTTTTTACCCTTGTGACTGAAACCAAGTGGGTCAAATAAGTGCTGAGACTTCAAAACCAATAAACACAAAACCCAGACAATGTGCTAATAAGGCGTGCGCTTAATCTGTGCAACTTGTAGCATATTTCCCAAGATTAGGCTCATTTCAGATATTTTCACACAGCCTGATACTGTTCATTAAATATCTAAAACCTGAACGATTACATGATGCTCAGACCCTGCTAATAATGAAATGCATTTATCTGCTGTATTTCCATGCGTTTCTCCAGGAGATTTTGATAATTAACTCCTACAATGTGTTTCCTGACTAATGAGGAGCTAATTAAGATCCAATCAAGCTTCTTGGAATACGAAATGTTCCAAAAAATCATAGCTAGTAGATAGTTTAACGTGTCATTTATTTATTTTTTAAACGGACAGTCAGATTATAATGTATTGATGTTATAATGTAATAATATTACAATAAGACAAAAGATTTATATTCAGACAGGAATACCTGACATTACCTGCCCAAGATATGCAAATGTAGTTTATTCTCTCACAGAAAGCAAATGTCTATTTAATCACACATAAGTCCTGTAGAAAAATGTCCCATGATCCACTCCTACATACACAGTAAATTCTTAAAATAAATTATATATTTTTTTTATTAATGATGGATGCAACATTACAGTGAATTCCATGAGAATAAGTGTTTGAAATGTAATGTGATAATGGGGAAAATTAACCTTTTTTTCTGTAAAAGCAAATGTGTTGTGTTCAGCAGGAACTAATGCAGTTAGCAATTATTATTTCTAATGAATGTGCTGAAGAATTTACACAGATTAAACAAAA
Source organism: Bombina bombina (assembly GCF_027579735.1). NCBI lineage: Eukaryota > Metazoa > Chordata > Amphibia > Anura > Bombinatoridae > Bombina > Bombina bombina. The sequence goes on along the minus strand of NC_069507.1, from coordinate 18,171,326 downwards.
CCTTTAGCAGCTGCAGATAAACAGGAAAAAGCGACGGAACCCGAGTGCTGTCTGCAGATACCTGCAAGTTGCTTAGTGACCTTGCTTAGTAATAGCTTGTCATTCCTTCTGGTATTGTTTACCAACCTCACTGGGTTATATATACAGTACCACACACACTGGGTTATACATACAGTACCACACACACTGGGTTATACATACAGTACCATACACACACACTGGCTTAGGTTATACATACAGTACCATACACACACACTGGCTTAGGTTATACATACAGTACCATACACACTGGCTTAGGTTATACATACAGTACCACACACACACACACACACTGGCTTAGGTTATACATACAGTACCACACACACTGGGGTTAGGTTATACATACAGTACCACACACACTGGGTTATACATACAGTACCATACACACACACTGGCTTAGGTTATACATACAGTACCACACACACTGGGGTTAGGTTATACATACAGTACCACACACACTGGGTTATACATACAGTACCATACACACACACTGGGGTTAGGTTATACATACAGTACCATACACACACTGGGTTAGGTTATACATACAGTACCATACACACACACACTGGGTTAGGTTATACATACAGTACCATACACACACTGGGTTAGGTTATACATACAGTACCATACACACTGGGTTAGGTTATACATACAGTACCATACACACACTGGGTTAGGTTATACATACAGTACCATACACACACACTGGGGTTAGGTTATACATACAGTACCACACACACTGGGTTAGGTTATACATACAGTACCATACACACATTGGGTTAGGTTATACATACAGTACCATACACACACACACTGGGTTAGGTTATACATACAGTACCATACACACACTGGGTTAGGTTATACATACAGTACCATACACACTGGGTTAGGTTATACATACAGTACCATACACACACACACACTGGGTTAGGTTATACATACAGTACCACACACACTGGGTTAGGTTATACATACAGTACCATACACACACTGGGTTAGGTTATACATACAGTACCACACACACTGGGTTAGGTTATACATACAGTACCATACACACACTGGGTTAGGTTATACATACAGTACCATACACACACTGGGTTAGGTTATACATACAGTACCATACACACACTGGGTTAGGTTATACATACAGTACCACACACACTGGGTTAGGTTATACATACAGTACCATACACACACACACTGGGTTAGGTTATACATACAGTACCACACACACTGGGTTAGGTTATACATACAGTACCATACACACACTGGGTTAGGTTATACATACAGTACCACACACACTGGCTTAGGTTATACATACAGTACCATACACACACTGGGTTAGGTTATACATACAGTACCACACACACTGGCTTAGGTTATACATACAGTACCATACACACACACACACTGGGTTAGGTTATACATACAGTACCATACACACACTGGGTTACATATACAGTACCACACACACTGGCTTAGGTTATACATACAGTACCATACACACACTGGGTTAGATTATACATACAGTACCATACACACAAACACACTGGGTTAGGTTATACATACAGTACCATACACACACTGGGTTAGGTTATACATACAGTACCATACACACTGGGTTAGGTTATACATACAGTACCATACACACACACACTGGGTTAGGTTATACATACAGTACCACACACACTGGGTTAGGTTATACATACAGTACCATACACACACTGGGTTAGGTTATACATACAGTACCACACACACTGGGTTAGGTTATACATACAGTACCATACACACGCTGGGTTAGGTTATACATACAGTACCATACACACACACACTGGGTTAGTTTATACATACAGTACCATACACACACTGGGTTAGGTTATACATACAGTACCACACACACTGGGTTAGGTTATACATACAGTACCATACACACACACACTGGGTTAGGTTATACATACAGTACCACACACACTGGGTTAGGTTATACATACAGTACCATACACACACTGGGTTAGGTTATACATACAGTACCACACACACTGGCTTAGGTTATACATACAGTACCATACACACACTGGGTTAGGTTATACATACAGTACCACACACACTGGCTTAGGTTATACATACAGTACCATACACACACACACTGGGTTAGGTTATACATACAGTACCATACACACACTGGGTTACATATACAGTACCACACACACTGGCTTAGGTTATACATACAGTACCATACACACACTGGGTTAGGTTATACATACAGTACCACACACACTGGCTTAGGTTATACATACAGTACCATACACACACACACTGGGTTAGGTTATACATACAGTACCATACACACACTGGGTTACATATACAGTACCACACACACTGGCTTAGGTTATACATACAGTACCACACACACTGGCTTAGGTTATACATACAGTACCATACACACACTGGGTTAGGTTATACATACAGTACCATACACACACTGGCTTAGGTTATACATACAGTACCATACACACACTGGGTTAGGTTATACATACAGTACAATACACACTGGGTTAGGTTATACATACAGTACCATACACACACTGGCTTAGGTTATACATACAGTACCACACACTAACATTGGCTTAGGTTATACATACAGTACCATACACACACTGGGTTAGGTTATACATACAGTACCATACACACACTGGGTTATATATACAGTACCACACACACTGGCTTAGGTTATAAATACAGTACCATACATACTGGGTTAGGTTATACATACAGTACCATACACACACACACTGGCTTAGGTTATACATACAGTACCACACACACTGGGTTAGGTTATACATACAGTACCACACACACTGGGTTAGGTTATACATACAGTACCATACATACACACTGGGTTAGGTCATACATACAGTACCATACACACTGGGTTAGGTTATACATACAGTACCACACACACTGGGTTAGGTTATATATACAGTACCATACATACACACTGGGTTAGGTCATACATACAGTACCATACACACTGGGTTAGGTTATACATACAGTACCATACACACACTGGGTTAGGTTATACATACAGTATCACATACACACTGGATTAGGTTATACATACAGTACCATACACACACTGGGTTAGGTTATACATACAGTACCACACACACTGGGTTAGGTTATACATACAGTACCACACACACTGGGTTAGGTTATACATACAGTACCATACACACACTGGGTTAGGTTATACAATATACATACAGTACCATACATAGTGGGTTAGGTTATACATACAGTACCACACACACTGGGTTAGGTTATACATACAGTACCACACACACTGGGTTAGGTTATACATACAGTACCACACACACTGGGTTAGGTTATACATACAGTACCACACACACTGGGTTAGGTTATACATACAGTACCATACACACACAATGGGTTAGGTTATACATACAGTACCATACATAGTGGGTTAGGTTATACATACAGTACCACACACACTGGGTTAGGTTATACATACAGTACCACACACATTGGGTTAGGTTATACATGCAGTACCATACACACACTGGGGTTAGGTTATACATACAGTACCACACACACTGGGTTAGGTTATACATACAGTACCATACACACACTGGGTTAGGTTATACATACAGTATCACACACACACTGGGTTAGGTTATACATACAGTACCATACACACACTGGGTTAGGTTATACATACAGTACCATACACACACTGGGTTAGGTTATACATACAGTACCATACACACTGGGTTAGGTTATACATACAGTACCATACACACACTGGGTTAGGTTATACATACAGTACCATACACACACTGGGTTAGGTTATACATACAGAATCACACACACGCTGGGTTAGGTTATACATACAGTATCACACACGCAATGGGTTAGGTTATACATACAGTACCACACACAATGGGTTAGGTTATACATACAGTATCACACACACAATGGGTTAGGTTATACATACAGTATCACACACACAATGGGTTAAGTTATACATACAGTACCATACTCACACTGGGATAGGTTATACATACAGTACCATACACACACTGGGTTAGGTTATACATACAGTACTATACACACACTGGGTTAGGTTATACATACAGTATCACAGACACGCTGGGTTAGGTTATACATACAGTACCATACACACTGGGTTAGGTTATACATACAGTACCATACACACACTGGGTTAGGTTATACATACAGTACCATACACACACTGGGTTAGGTTATACATACAGTATCACACACACGCTGGGTTAGGTTATACATACAGTATCACACACGCAATGGGTTAGGTTATACATACAGTATCACACACACAATGGGTTAGGTTATACATACAGTACCATACACACAATGGGTTAGGTTATACATACAGTATCACATACACACTGGGTTAGGTTATACATACAGTATCACACACAATGGGTTAGGTTATACATACAGTATCACACACACAATGGGTTAGGTTATACATACAGTATCACACACACAATGGGTTAGGTTATACATACAGTACCATACACACACTGGGTTAGGTTATACATACAGTACCATAGACACACTGGGTTAGGTTATACATACAGTACCATACACACTGGGTTTGGTTATACATACAGTATCACATACACACTGGGTTAGGTTATACATACAGTACCATACACACAATGGGTTAGGTTATACATACAGTATCACATACACACTGGGTTAGGTTATACATACAGTACCATGCACACTGGGTTAGGTTATACATACAGTATCACATACACACTGGGTTAGGTTATACATACAGTACCATACACACACTGGGTTAGGTTATACATACAGTATCACATACACACTGGGTTAGGTTATACATACAGTACCATACACACAATGGGTTAGGTTATACATACAGTATCACATACACACTGGCTTAGGTTATACATACAGTACCATACACACAATGGGTTAGGTTATACATACAGTATCACACACACAATGGGTTAGGTTATACATACAGTATCACACACACAATGGGTTAGGTTATACATACAGTATCACACACACAATGGGTTAGGTTATACATACAGTACCATACACACAATGGGTTAGGTTATACATACAGTATCACATACACACTGGGTTAGGTTATACATACAGTATCACACACAATGGGTTAGGTTATACATACAGTATCACACACACAATGGGTTAGGTTATACATACAGTATCACACACACAATGGGTTAGGTTATACATACAGTACCATACACACACTGGGTTAGGTTATACATACAGTACCATACACACAATGGGTTAGGTTATACATACAGTATCACATACACACTGGGTTAGGTTATACATACAGTATCACACACAATGGGTTAGGTTATACATACAGTATCACACACACAATGGGTTAGGTTATACATACAGTATCACACACACAATGGGTTAGGTTATACATACAGTACCATACACACACTGGGTTAGGTTATACATACAGTACCATAGACACACTGGGTTAGGTTATACATACAGTACCATACACACTGGGTTTGGTTATACATACAGTATCACATACACACTGGGTTAGGTTATACATACAGTACCATACACACAATGGGTTAGGTTATACATACAGTATCACATACACACTGGGTTAGGTTATACATACAGTACCATGCACACTGGGTTAGGTTATACATACAGTATCACATACACACTGGGTTAGGTTATACATACAGTACCATACACACACTGGGTTAGGTTATACATACAGTATCACATACACACTGGGTTAGGTTATACATACAGTACCATACACACAATGGGTTAGGTTATACATACAGTATCACATACACACTGGCTTAGGTTATACATACAGTACCATACACACAATGGGTTAGGTTATACATACAGTATCACACACACAATGGGTTAGGTTATACATACAGTATCACACACACAATGGGTTAGGTTATACATACAGTACCACATACAATGGGTTAGGTTATACATACAGCACCACACACAATGGGTTAGGTTATACATACAGTATCACACACACACAATGGGTTAGGTTATACATACAGTATCACACACACAATGGGTTAGGTTATACATACAGTACCATACACACACTGGGTTAGGTTATACATACAGTACCATACACACACTGGGTTAGGTTATACATACAGTACCATACACACAATGGGTTAGGTTATACATACAGTACCATACACACTGGGTTAGGTTATACATACAGTACCATACACACACTGGGTTAGGTTATACATACAGTACCATACACACAATGGGTTAGGTTATACATACAGTACCACATACACTGGGTTAGGTTATACATACAGTACCATACACACTGGGTTAGGTTATACATACAGTATCACACACACACTGGCTTAGGTTATACATACAGTACCATACACACACTGGGTTAGGTTATACATACAGTACCATACACACACTGGGTTACATATACAGTACCACACACACTGGGTTAGGTTATACATACAGTATCACACACACTAGGTTAGGTTATACATACAGTACCACACACAATAGGTTAGGTTATACATACAGTACAATACACACTGGGTTAGGTTATACATACAGTACAATACACACTGGGTTAGGTTATACATACAGTACCACACACACTGGGTTAGGTTATACATACAGTATCACACACACTAGGTTAGGTTATACATACAGTACCACACACAATAGGTTAGGTTATACATACAGTATCACATACACAATGGGTTAGGTTATACATACAGTATCACACACACACTGGGTTAGGTTATACATACAGTATCACACACACAATGGGTTAGGTTATACATACAGTATCACACACACACTGGGTTAGGTTATACATACAGTATCACACACACAATGGGTTAGGTTATACATACAGTATCACACACACAATGGGTTAGGTTATACATACAGTATCACACACACACTGGGTTAGGTTATACATACAGTATCACACACACTGGGTTAGGTTATACATACAGTATCACACACACTGGGTTAGGTTATACATACAGTATCACACACAATGAGTTAGGTTATACATACAGTATCACACACACAATGGGTTAGGTTATACATACAGTACCACATACAATGGGTTAGGTTATACATACAGTATCACACACACGCTGGGTTAGGTTATACATACAGTATCACACACACTGGGTTAGGTTATACATACAGTATCACACACACAATGGGTTAGGTTATACATACAGTACCACACACAATGGGTTAGGTTATACATACAGTATCACACACACAATGGGTTAGGTTATACATACAGTACCACATACAATGGGTTAGGTTATACATACAGTACCACACACAATGGGTTAGGTTATACATACAGTATCACACACACAATGGGTTAGGTTATACATACAGTATCACACACACAATGGGTTAGGTTATACATACAGTACCACACACAATGGGTTAGTTATACATACAGTATCACACACACAATGGGTTAGGTTATACATACAGTACCATACACACATTGGGTTAGGTTATACATACAGTACCATACACACACACACTGGGTTAGGTTATACATACAGTACCATACACACACTGGGTTAGGTTATACATACAGTACCATAGACACTGGGTTTGGTTATACATACAGTACCATACACACAATGGGTTAGGTTATACATACAGTATCACATACACACTGGGTTAGGTTATACATACAGTACCATGCACACTGGGTTAGGTTATACATACAGTATCACATACACACTGGGTTAGGTTATACATACAGTACCATACACACACTGGGTTAGGTTATACATACAGTATCACATACACACTGGGTTAGGTTATACATACAGTATCACATACACACTGGGTTAGGTTATACATACAGTACCATACACACAATGGTTTAGGTTATACATACAGTATCACATACACACTGGCTTAGGTTATACATACAGTACCATACACACAATGGGTTAGGTTATACATACAGTATCACACACACAATGGGTTAGGTTATACATACAGTACCACATACAATGGGTTAGGTTATACATACAGCACCACACACAATGGGTTAGGTTATACATACAGTATCACACACACACAATGGGTTAGGTTATACATACAGTATCACACACACAATGGGTTAGGTTATACATACAGTACCATACACACACTGGGTTAGGTTATACATACAGTACCATACACACACTGGGTTAGGTTATACATACAGTACCATACACACAATGGGTTAGGTTATACATACAGTACCATACACACTGGGTTAGGTTATACATACAGTACCATACACACACTGGGTTAGGTTATACATACAGTACCATACACACAATGGGTTAGGTTATACATACAGTACCACATACACTGGGTTAGGTTATACATACAGTACCATACACACTGGGTTAGGTTATACATACAGTATCACACACACACTGGCTTAGGTTATACATACAGTACCATACACACACTGGGTTAGGTTATACATACAGTACCATACACACACTGGGTTACATATACAGTACCACACACACTGGGTTAGGTTATACATACAGTATCACACACACTAGGTTAGGTTATACATACAGTACCACACACAATAGGTTAGATTATACATACAGTACAATACACACTGGGTTAGGTTATACATACAGTACAATACACACTGGGTTAGGTTATACATACAGTACCACACACACTGGGTTAGGTTATACATACAGTATCACACACACTAGGTTAGGTTATACATACAGTACCACACACAATAGGTTAGGTTATACATACAGTATCACATACACAATGGGTTAGGTTATACATACAGTATCACACACACACTGGGTTAGGTTATACATACAGTATCACACACACAATGGGTTAGGTTATACATACAGTATCACACACACACTGGGTTAGGTTATACATACAGTATCACACACACAATGGGTTAGGTTATACATACAGTATCACACACACAATGGGTTAGGTTATACATACAGTATCACACACACACTGGGTTAGGTTATACATACAGTATCACACACACTGGGTTAGGTTATACATACAGTATCACACACACTGGGTTAGGTTATACATACAGTATCACACACAATGAGTTAGGTTATACATACAGTATCACACACACAATGGGTTAGGTTATACATACAGTACCACATACAATGGGTTAGGTTATACATACAGTATCACACACACGCTGGGTTAGGTTATACATACAGTATCACACACACTGGGTTAGGTTATACATACAGTATCACACACACAATGGGTTAGGTTATACATACAGTACCACACACAATGGGTTAGGTTATACATACAGTATCACACACACAATGGGTTAGGTTATACATACAGTACCACATACAATGGGTTAGGTTATACATACAGTACCACACACAATGGGTTAGGTTATACATACAGTATCACACACACAATGGGTTAGGTTATACATACAGTATCACACACACAATGGGTTAGGTTATACATACAGTACCACACACAATGGGTTAGTTATACATACAGTATCACACACACAATGGGTTAGGTTATACATACAGTACCATACACACATTGGGTTAGGTTATACATACAGTACCATACACACACACACTGGGTTAGGTTATACATACAGTACCATACACACACTGGGTTAGGTTATACATACAGTACCATAGACACTGGGTTTGGTTATACATACAGTACCACACACACTGGGTTAGGTTATACATACAGTATCACACACACTAGGTTAGGTTATACATACAGTACCACACACAATAGGTTAGGTTATACATACAGTACCATACACACTGGGTTAGGTTATAAATACAGTACCATGCAGCACCATTATTACAGTACAATAAATTGTGTTGTGTTAAGCAAGGAATATCATACAAATGTTTGGATATTGCATACAGTACCATGCATGGGTTTAGCGCCTGTACTAGCTGTGCTGTTCTGCTTGGAATTCTCATGAAGCAGCTGGAACCAGTCTCGGAGTCGGTCACCAAGGTCAGCTAAATCCTGGCCAGTACATGTCTCCCCTGAAGTAAAAAAAATATCACAGGGAACATCAACATAACAGATTAACCCAACACTTCTATAGCAAACCTGAGCCTGAGTTTGTGCAAATATATTTAAAAGTTATATAAGTATGTATTTATGTATATGTATTTACTGTATGTATGCATATGCACGTATGTATGTATATGCATGTAAATGCATGTATTTATGTATGTACTGTATGTAAGTATGTATGTATATTTATGTATATATGTATGTATATGTATTTATGTATGTCTACTCTCGATGTATATTTATGTAAGTATGTATATGCACATATGTATGTATATGTATTTATGTATGTATGTATGTATGTATGTATGTATGTATTTATGTATGTCAATTCTGTATGTACTGTATATGCATTTATGTATGTCTATGCATTTATATACTTATGTATGTATATGTATTTATGTATTGTCACAATCTCAATGTTCTAATGAAAAAGGGCTAGATTACAAGTGACGCTTACTGTTGCGCGCTAGCGATAAGGGGTTTATGCGAGCGTCTGATACAGCACGTAAAACAAATTGAAAGGTTTTCCTTGTGCGCTAACTGATTCTCACAAAAAAGCAGAAGTTGCAATATTGCAACCGTGTTAACATTTTACCCCATAGACTTCAATAGAGCGTGAAAATTGTGAAAAAAACACCCAACAAGTCGCGCAAACCTAATTGTGTTTAAGCAAGTGAGCTAACCTTTCATGAAATATGAATATTTCACATTCCAATTTTCTTTACAAAGAAGAATATGTTCTATTTATTCAAAAATACATATTTCTATTAAATTCAATTGAGCTGAACTTGTAATACGCACTACTCAAACAGGCGTGATTATTTATTTATTTATAATTTATTTATTTAGCATTTATTAAACATTTATTTATTTATAATTTATCATTTATCATTTATTTATTTATAAACATCCTGTATTTCACAGCACACAAGTATCTGATGCTAATGAGAGATATTTTTATTTTATCCATCACAAAGACATTATACAGGATGTGAATATTGTTTTCTAGGGTAAATGCAGCTTGTGCTGTTTATGAGGTTAATGAGGGATTTTGTTTTTGCACAGAGCAAAATCCTTCTGTATATTTGTTTACTGTAAATGACTCTTCCTTTGCTGCCAATGATAAGAAACAAAATGTATTTTTTATGCTACGTTTTTAAGAGAGAGGCCAATAGGAAGCGACTGATGAAGGGCTGGAGTTTGTAGACAGCTAACGTTCCTATGTAAAGGCTAAGTGCTCACACTGATACAACACAACATCATGTGCCAAATACGTGAGAAAATATTAACCCTGTGTGACCAAAGCTTCTCTAGTTATCCCAGACAAGAGCTGTTGTATAAGAGGCTAGAAAAGATATGTCCTGTCCCTGAGACACAAATGTGACCCACACTTACCTTGCTTGTGAATATCTGTGGTGGTGGCTGGAGTGTGCTCCGTAGGGCAGGGGCAGCTGCCCTGGCACATGACAGTCAGCTGCTTGGTGCTGAGACACGCCTGCTGCTCCATCTTGCACTGAGAAGAAACAATATAATGTGAGCAAGGTGCCAGCAAGTGACAATGACTGATGGGGCTTAAAGGACCACTCAGTGCAGTAGAATTGCATAACTAACAGGTGCAGAATAAAAAGACAATCATTTAACACCTACTCTGAATTTCATATAAGCAGTAGATTTTTTCTTCTAGACTTTTTTTTCTGACAAATTTATTTTTTCTCACATTTTCCGGCTCCTTATATCATGTGACAGACATCAGCCAATCACTGACTAGTATCCGTATATCCTGTGAGCATGTGCACATGCTCAGTAGATCTTTTTACCAGGAAAATGTGAATATAAAAAGAATGTGCAGAATTGGATAATGAAAGTAAATTTAAAATGTCTTAAAGGGACAGTCTGGTCAAAATTAAACTTTCATGATTCAGATAGGGCATGCAATTTTAAACAACTTAATTTACTTTTATCATTAAATTTGCTTTGTTCCCTTGGTGGTATTTTTGAAAAGCTAAACCTAGGTAGGCTCAAACTGATTTCTAAACCGTTGAAAACCACCTCTTAGCTCAAAGCATTTTGAAAGTTTTTCAGTTGCACAGTACTAGTTCATGTGTGTCATATAGATAACATTGTGCTCACTCCAGTGGAGTTATTTAGTAGTCTGCACTGATTGGCTAAACTGTATGTCTGTCAAAAGCACTGAGATAAGGGGCAGTCTGCAGAGGCTTAGATACAAAGTAATCATAGAGGTTAAAAGTATATTAATATAACTGTGTTGGTTGTGCAAAATTGGGGAATGGGTAATGAAGGGATTATCTATCTTTTTAAACAATAACAATTCTGGTGTAGACTGTCCCTTTAAAACTGCTGCTCTTTCTGAATCAAGTTTATTTTGACTTGTGTCCCTTTAAGCTCAGCACATATAGAACTGTCCCATCAGTCATGGTACAAAGGTATATAGATGACGAACTACAAGATATCGCAAATTACAGAAGGATATTTCCAGACTACAACAGCAACCAGTGCTCTAACAGATGCAGCCAATTCAGGATATTCGATTGCTGCAGCTCCCAAATCCAAGGACTTGATAAGCAAATATTTAGCACTAAACAGCCATGAGGCTCCTATCATCTCCCAGGTAATGAGCTTCGCAAACACATCTAGAGTGATGCTTTGTAGCCAGGAACTAGCTGTATCAAAGGGTTCTGTGCAAATGTAGCAAAATGTGAAGTTAATGAATAGTTTTTTAGGGAAGGTCAGAATAGGGAACAAGTCCAGAGCCCTAGGTGCAGCTGAGCAGCCGTCTGTCCCACTTCACAAGGTTTTATGTAAAAGCATCAGATCCTCACCACTGAGCTGTACGTGTGTCCATCAGAGGCGCAGACAGGCGCAGGCTGGGTCACATGACATGGCTTGCACAAATTGTCCTTATTGCCATACAGCTTCAGGTTTGGCTGTTTAATTCTGTGTAAGGAAAACCAACAGATAAATACAGGTCAATGGAAAAGTCATAACCCTCAGCAATCAATGATATTTAGCACAGACTTAAATGTCACTCAGGAAAATATTGTGATTTAGCAAAAGAAACGCAAAACAGAAAAAATACAAATCCCTGAAAATGGGAAACGCATATTTTGGTAAAAGGTAAGAAAAATCCATACAACTGAAATAACCATCATGATCTATAGCCTATAAATACTATGGTCCCAACCCCAATGTTCTAATTATAAAGGGTAGATTACAAGTGATGCGCTAACTGGTGCGAGTGAGCAATAATGGCTTTATCATGGCTCTGGGCGCAAATCAGACGTAGAGTGCGTATTACAAGTTAACGCAATTGAATTTAACATGTGCCAGTATATCGCGACTTTGAGCTCTGGTTAACTGTTAAGCCAGACAAAACAATTGCAAAACACATGAAATTTATATTTAAAGGTACAGTTACACTCATAATAACACTGTCTGATACAAATTTTTAAAAATTGCATTAAAACAATTTATATGAGATCTCAGGTGTTAGGGGAAAAAAAGGCTACATACATACACATGTCTAAATATGTATATACTGTATGTGCGTGTGTATATATATATATATATATATATTTATTTCTATGTGTGCACATATGTATGTCTATGTGTATATATGTATTTACAGACATATATACAGATATAAACACATAAATACATATGTATGTATTTATATATATATCACACACACACTATATATATGTGTGTGTGTGTGTGTGTGTGTGCGCGCATTGGAGCAATTTGTAGTCAAATAGATGAAAACATCTTAAATCATATATATGCAATATTTATATTTAATAAAGTGTTGAACTGTCTATTTAATGTAAATATTTCCCATTCCAATGTTCTTCACATAGGGGGATATCTTCTAAGTATTTTTAAATAGATATTCCTATATAAATCTATATCTGTATATAACTGTATATATATATAGATAGATATATAGATAGAGAGAGAGATAGAGAGATAGAGAGATAGATGATAGAAAGAAAGAAAGAAAGAGAGAGAGAGAGAGAGAGAGAGAGAGAAAGACAGACAAATAGGTATACACAGCAATAGAGAGAGAACAATAAATAGTGCAACTATAATATAAAACACAAGTTGGCTGAACATTAAAACATTTATAATTCACTGATCCTCCTGAGTAGAACCTCATCACACACTAACATAAGTCACAGGTAGAATATAACAATTATACTATATGCTGTGTGATCACTGATCCTCCTGAGTAGAACCTCTTCACACACTAACATAAGTCACAGGTAGAATATAACAATTATACTATATGCTGTGTGATCACTGATCCTCCTGAGTAGAACCTCTTCACACACTAACATAAGTCACAGGTAGAATATAACAATTATACTATATGCTGTGCTGTGATCACTGATCCTCCTGAGTAGAACCTCTTCACACACTAACATAAGTCACAGGTACAATATAACAATTATACTATATGCTGTGCTGTGATCACTGATCCTCCTGAGTAGAACCTCTTCACACACTAACATAAGTCACAGGTAGAATATAACAATTATACTATATGCTGTGTTGTGATCTCTGATCCTCCTGAGTAGAACCTCTTCACACACTAACATAAGTCACAGGTAGAATATAACAATTATACTATATGCTGTGTTGTGATCACTGATCCTCCTGAGTAGAACCTCTTCACACACTAACATAAGTCACAGGTAGAATATAACAATTATACTATATGCTGTGCTGTGATCACTGATCCTCCTGAGTAGAACCTCTTCACACACTAACATAAGTCACAGGTAGAATATAACAATTATACTATATGCTGTGTTGTGATCTCTGATCCTCCTGAGTAGAACCTCTTCACACACTAACATAAGTCACGGGTAGAATATAACAATTATACTATATGCTGTGTTGTGATCACTGATCCTCCTGAGTAGAACCTCATCACACACTAACATAAGTCACAGGTAGAATATAACAATTATACTATATGCTGTGTGATCACTGATCCTCCTGAGTAGAACCTCTTCACACACTAACATAAGTCACAGGTAGAATATAACAATTATAGTATATGCTGTGCTGTGATCACTGATCCTCCTGAGTAGAACCTCTTTACACACTAACATAAGTCACAGGTACAATATAACAATTATGCTATATGCTGTGTTGTGATCACTGATCCTCCTGAGTAGAACCTCATCACACACTAACATAAGTCACAGGTAGAATATAACAATTATACTATATGCTGTGCTGTGATCACTGATCCTCCTGAGTAGAACCTCTTCACACACTAACATAAGTCACGGGTAGAATATAACAATTATACTATATGCTGTGATCACTGATCCTCCTGAGTAGAACCTCTTCACACACTAACATAAGTCACGGGTAGAATATAACAATTATACTATATGCTGTGCTGTGATCACTGATCCTCCTGAGTAGAACCTCTTCACACACTAACATAAGTCACGGGTAGAATATAACAATTATACTATATGCTGTGTGATCACTGATCCTCCTGAGTAGAACCTCTTCACACACTAACATAAGTCACAGGTAGAATATAACAATTATACTATATGCTGTGCTGTGATCACTGATCCTCCTGAGTAGAACCTCATCACACACTAACATAAGTCACAGGTAGAATATAACAATTATACTATATGCTGTGCTGTGATCACTGATCCTCCTGAGTAGAACCTCTTCACACACTAACATAAGTCACGGGTAGAATATAACAATTATACTATATGCTGTGTTGTGATCACTGATCCTCCTGAGTAGAACCTCTTCACACACTAACATAAGTCACAGGTAGAATATAACAATTATACTATATGCTGTGCTGTGATCACTGATCCTCCTGAGTAGAACCTCTTCACACACTAACATAAGTCACAGGTAGAATATAACAATTATACTATATGCTGTGATCACTGATCCTCCTGAGTAGAACCTCTTCACACACTAACATAAGTCACAGGTAGAATATAACAATTATACTATATGCTGTGTGATCACTGATCCTCCTGAGTAGAACCTCTTCACACACTAACATAAGTCACAGGTAGACTATAACAATTATAGTATATGCTGTGCTGTGATCACTGATCCTCCTGAGTAGAACCTCTTCACACACTAACATAAGTCACGGGTAGAATATAACAATTATACTATATGCTGTGTGATCACTGATCCTCCTGAGTAGAACCTCTTCACACACTAACATAAGTCACAGGTAGAATATAACAATTATAGTATATGCTGTGCTGTGATCACTGATCCTCCTGAGTAGAACCTCTTTACACACTAACATAAGTCACAGGTACAATATAACAATTATGCTATATGCTATGCTGTGATCACTGATCCTCCTGAGTAGAACCTCTTCACACACTAACATAAGTCACAGGTAGACTATAACAATTATACTATATGCTGTGCTGTGATCACTGATCCTCCTGAGTAGAACCTCTTCACACACTAACATAAGTCACGGGTAGAATATAACAATTATACTATATGCTGTGTGATCACTGATCCTCCTGAGTAGAACCTCTTCACACACTAACATAAGTCACAGGTAGAATATAACAATTATAGTATATGCTGTGCTGTGATCACTGATCCTCCTGAGTAGAACCTCTTTACACACTAACATAAGTCACAGGTACAATATAACAATTATACTATATGCTATGCTGTGATCACTGATCCTCCTGAGTAGAACCTCATCACACACTAACATAAGTCACAGGTAGACTATAACAATTATACTATATGCTGTGCTGTGATCACTGATCCTCCTGAGTAGAACCTCATCACACACTAACATAAGTCACGGGTAGAATATAACAATTATACTATATGCTGTGCTGTGATCACTGATCCTCCTGAGTAGAACCTCATCACACACTAACATAAGTCACAGGTAGACTATAACAATTATACTATATGCTGTGCTGTGATCACTGATCCTCCTGAGTAGAACCTCATCACACACTAACATAAGTCACGGGTAGAATATAACAATTATACTATATGCTGTGCTGTGATCACTGATCCTCCTGAGTAGAACCTCTTCACACACTAACATAAGTCACGGGTAGAATATAACAATTATACTATATGCTGTGTGATCACTGATCCTCCTGAGTAGAACCTCATCACACACTAACATAAGTCACGGGTAGAATATAACAATTATACTATATGCTGTGTTGTGATCACTGATCCTCCTGAGTAGAACCTCTTCACACACTAACATAAGTCACAGGTAGAATATAACAATTATACTATATGCTGTGTTGTGATCACTGATCCTCCTGAGTAGAACCTCTTCACACACTAACATAAGTCACAGGTAGACTATAACAGTTATACTATATGCTGTGCTGTGATCACTGATCCTCCTGAGTAGAACCTCTTCACACACTAACATAAGTCACAGGTAGACTATAACAATTATACTATATGCTGTGCTGTGATCACTGATCCTCCTGAGTAGAACCTCTTCACACACTAACATAAGTCACAGGTAGAATATAACAATTATACTATATGCTGTGCTGTGATCTCTGATCCTCCTGAGTAGAACCTCTTCACACACTAACATAAGTCACAGGTAGACTATAACAATTATACTATATGCTGTGCTGTGATCACTGATCCTCCTGAGTAGAACCTCATCACACACTAACATAAGTCACAGGTAGAATATAACAATTATACTATATGCTGTGCTGTGATCACTGATCCTCCTGAGTAGAACCTCTTCACACACTAACATAAGTCACAGGTAGACTATAACAATTATACTATATGCTGTGCTGTGATAAAGCAAAGCTCACCTCAAGCGACACAACTTGATAGCCGAAGAATAATAATACACAACTTATAGCAGTGGTCATAGCCACCGACAGGCAACACATTATGTTCAGGACACTTCATTCTGTTAGAGCCACCTCACCTGTGCTCCAGCTTCTTGCGGCTAATGCACATGGCCTTCTGGTAGCCACGGGCTATGCACACCTTGTGGCGGCTACACTTCACCTTTTGGCAAGGGTCCTTTGTAGTGTCCAGGGCTAGAAACAGAAGATCAAGATTAGGGTTTTGCAGTAATATGGGCTTTTAATGGTTAATGGCTTTGTGTGTCTGGTCAGACAATAGTAGCACAAGCACATTTTAAAGGAACTTAACCCTACCACGAGCTGCAGAATTAAATGACATCTAACATTATGTTACCATGAAATTGAACATCTTGTTTTATTTAGTATTCATCTAATGAGGATTACATTGATAGGGAAGGGGTAACTGATAATATGAACACTAAATAATGTAAAAGGCGTGACTGTTCAATAGCATTGTCTACCAAGGAATCACTTGCTAGATCTGCCAAATGAGATATATAACATTTGTACCATGCAATTACATCATATTCCCTAAATAAACTGGTCTTATAGAGACTGACTGCATTAAAGACCTGGGTAGCAGCCCTCACTGGCAACCGAGAGGTTAAAGTAATTTATTGTGACTGTAGTCTGCCTAATGCACCAGATTCCCTCACACTGAGAATCACTAATTAGCCATTTAGATTTGCTCTTCTCTCTCTTTCTATCCCCATTAGATAGAGAATGCAGAACCTTTCTCCTGTTCTGTTGGTTGGAGATTACATTTGTGGCAAAATGTAGTAAGTGAAGTAATAACAAGAGAAAGCGAACAGCAAGCAATGACAAAATGAATTAAGCAAGGATGATAGACTTGATATTTTATTTAAACGCTCTGCGCTCACGTTACACTGAATGCCGCAGCACATAGCCAAGGAGACAACAGATTTAGAAAAAAAGATGTAAAACAAAATATTCTGCAATGTTTCAAGATTGTGTAGAAGAATTATCTGACATATCTACATATACTATGTAATAAAGTTATAATGACCAGATAGTGTAGAATTATATAACATATCTACATATACTATGCAATAAAGCTATAATGACAAGATAGTGTAGAATTATATAACATATCTACATATACTATGTAATAAAGTTATAATGACCAGATAGTGTAGAATTATATAACATATCTACATATACTATGTAATAAAGTTATAATGACCAGATAGTGTAGAATTATATAACATATCTACATATACTATGTAATAAAGCTATAATGACAAGATAGTGTAGAAGAATTATATAACATATCTACATATACTATGTAATAAAGCTATAATGACAAGATAGTGTAGAAGAATTATATAACATATCTACATATACTATGAAATAAAGCTATAATGACCAGATAGTGTAGAAGAATTATCTGACATATCTACATATACTATGCAATAAAGTTATAATGACCAGATAGTGTAGAATTATATAACATATCTACATATACTATGTAATAAAGTTATAATGACCAGATAGTGTAGAATAATTATATAACATATCTACATATACTATGCAATAAAGTTATAATGACCAGATAGTGTAGAATTATATAACATATCTACATATACTATGTAATAAAGCTATAATGACAAGATAGTGTAGAAGAATTATATAACATATCTACATATACTATGTAATAAAGCTATAATGACAAGATAGTGTAGAAGAATTATATAACATATCTACATATACTATGTAATAAAGCTATAATGACCAGATAGTGTAGAAGAATTATCTGACATATCTACATATACTATGCAATAAAGTTATAATGACCAGATAGTGTAGAATTATATAACATATCTACATATACTATGTAATAAAGTTATAATGACCAGATAGTGTAGAATAATTATATAACATATCTACATATACTATGCAATAAAGTTATAATGACCAGATAGTGTAGAATTATATAACATATCTACATATACTATGTAATAAAGCTATAATGACCAGATAGTGTAGAAGAATTATATAACATATCTACATATACTATGCAATAAAGCTATAATGACAAGATAGCGTAGAATTATATAACATATCTACATATACTATGTAATAAAGTTATAATGACCAGATAGTGTAGAATTATATAACATATCTACATATACTATGTAATAAAGTTATAATGACCAGATAGTGTAGAATTATATAACATATCTACATATACTATGTAATAAAGCTATAATGACAAGATAGTGTAGAATTATATAACATATCTACATATACTATGTAATAAAGTTATAATGACCAGATAGTGTAGAATTATATAACATATCTACATATACTATGTAATAAAGCTATAATGACCAGATAGTGTAGAATTATATAACATATCTACTTATACTATGTAATAAAGCTATAATGACCAGATAGTGTAGAATTATATAACATATCTACATATACTATGTAATAAAGCTATAATGACAAGATAGTGTAGAATTATATAACATATCTACATATACTATGTAATAAAGTTATAATGACCAGATAGTGTAGAATTATATAACATATCTACATATACTATGTAATAAAGCTATAATGACAAGATAGTGTAGAATTATATAACATATCTACATATACTATGTAATAAAGTTATAATGACCAGATAGTGTAGAATTATATAACATATCTACTTATACTATGTAATAAAGCTATAATGACCAGATAGTGTAGAATTATATAACATATCTACATATACTATGTAATAAAGCTATAATGACCAGATAGTGTAGAAGAATTATATAACATATCTACATATACTATGTAATAAAGCTATAATGACCAGATAGTGTAGAATAATTATATAACATATCTACATATACTATGTAATAAAGCTATAATGACCAGATAGTGTAGAATTATATAACATATCTACATATACTATGTAATAAAGCTATAATGACCAGATAGTGTAGAAGAATTATATAACATATCTACATATACTATGTAATAAAGTTATAATGACCAGATAGTGTAGAATTATATAACATATCTACATATACTATGTAATAAAGCTATAATGACCAGATAGTGTAGAATTATATAACATATCTACATATACTATGTAATAAAGCTATAATGACCAGATAGTGTAGAATTATATAACATATCTACATATACTATGTAATAAAGCTATAATGACCAGATAGTGTAGAATTATATAACATATCTACATATACTATGTAATAAAGCTATAATGACCAGATAGTGTAGAAGAATTATATAACATATCTACATATACTATGTAATAAAGCTATAATGACCAGATAGTGTAGAAGAATTATATAACATATCTACATATACTATGTAATAAAGCTATAATGAACAGATAGTGTAGAATTATATAACATATCTACATATACTATGTAATAAAGCTATAATGACCAGATAATGTAGAAGAATTATATAACATATCTACATATACTATGTAATAAAGCTATAATGACCAGATAGTATAGAATCATTATATAACATATCTACTTATACTATGTAATAAAGCTATAATGACCAGATAGTGTCCAATTATATAACATATCTACATATACTATGTAATAAAGCTATAATGACCAGATAGTGTAGAAGAATTATATAACATATCTACATATACTATGTAATAAAGCTATAATGACCAGATAGTGTAGAATTATATAACATATCTACATATACTATGTAATAAAGCTATAATGACCAGATAGTGTAGAATTATATAACATATCTACATATACTATGTAATAAAACTATAATGACCAGATAGTGTAGAATTATATAACATATCTACATATACTATGTAATAAAGCTATAATGACCAGATAGTGTAGAATTATATAACATATCTACATATACTATGTAATAAAGCTATAATGACCAGATAGTGTAGAAGAATTATATAACATATCTACATATACTATGTAATAAAGCTATAATGACCAGATAGTGTAGAATTATATAACATATCTACATATACTATGTAATAAAGCTATAATGACCAGATAGTGTAGAATAATTATATAACATATCTACATATACTATGTAATAAAGCTATAATGACCAGATAGTGTAGAATTATATAACATATCTACATATACTATGTAATAAAGCTATAATGACCAGATAGTGTAGAAGAATTATATAACATATCTACATATACTATGTAATAAAGCTATAATGACCAGATAGTGTAGAATAATTATATAACATATCTACATATACTATGTAATAAAGCTATAATGACCAGATAGTGTAGAAGAATTATCTGACATATCTACATATACTATGTAATAAAGCTATAATGACCAGATAGTGTAGAAGAATTATCTGACATATCTACATATACTATGTAATAAAGCTATAATGACCAGATAGTGTATAAGAATTATATAACATATCTACATATACTATGTAATAAAGTTATAATGACCAGATAGTGTATAAGAATTATCTGACATATCTACATATACTATGTAATAAAGCTATAATGACCAGATAGTGTAGAATTATAAAACATATCTACATATACTATGTAATAAAGCTATAATGACCAGATAGTGTAGAATTATATAACATATCTACTTATACTATGTAATAAAGCAATAATGACCAGATAGTGTAGAATAATTATATAACATATCTACATATACTATGTAATAAAGCTATAATGACCAGATAGTGTAGAATTATATAACATATCTACATATACTATGTAATAAAGCTATAATGACCAGATAGTGTAGAATAATTATATAACATATCTACATATACTATGTAATAAAGCTATAATGACCAGATAGTGTAGAAGAATTATCTGACATATCTACATATACTATGTAATAAAGCTATAATGACCAGATAGTGTAGAAGAATTATCTGACATATCTACATATACTATGTAATAAAGCTATAATGACCAGATAGTGTATAAGAATTATATAACATATCTACATATACTATGTAATAAAGTTATAATGACCAGATAGTGTATAAGAATTATCTGACATATCTACATATACTATGTAATAAAGCTATAATGACAAGATAGTGTAGAAGAATTATATAACATATCTACATATACTATGTAATAAAGTTATAATGACCAGATAGTGTATAAGAATTATCTGACATATCTACATATACTATGTAATAAAGCTATAATGACCAGATAGTGTAGAAGAATTATATAACATATCTACATATACTATGTAATAAAGCTATAATGAACAGATAGTGTAGAATTATAAAACATATCTATATATACTATGTAATAAAGCTATAATGACCAGATAGTGTAGAATAATTATATAACATATCTACATATACTATGTAATAAAGCTATAATGAACAGATAGTGTAGAATTATAAAACATATCTATATATACTATGTAATAAAGCTATAATGACCAGATAGTGTAGAAGAATTATATAACATATCTACATATACTATGTAATAAAGCTATAATGACCAGATAGTGTATAAGAATTATATAACATATCTACATATACTATGTAATAAAGCTATAATGACCAGATAGTGTATAAGAATTATCTGACATATCTACATATACTATGTAATAAAGTTATAATGACCAGATAGTGTAGAAGAATTATATAACATATCTACATATACTATGTAATAAAGCTATAATGACCAGATAGTGTAGACGAATTATATAACATATCTACATATACTATGTAATAAAGCTATAATGACCAGATAGTATAGAATCATTATATAACATATCTACATATACTATGTAATAAAGATATAATGACCAGATAGTGTAGAATTATATAACATATCTACATATACTATGTAATAAAGCTATAATGACCAGATAGTATAGAATCATTATATAACATATCTACATATACTATGTAATAAAGCTATAATGACAAGATAGTGTAGAAGAATTATCTGACATATCTACATATACTATGTAATAAAGCTATAATGACAAGATAGTGTCGAATTATATAACATATCTACATATACTATGTAATAAAGCTATAATGACAAGATAGTGTCGAATTATATAACATATCTACATATACTATGTAATAAAGCTATAATGACAAGATAGTGTCAAATTATATAACATATCTACATATACTATGTAATAAAGCTATAATGACCAGATAGTGTAGAATTATAAAACATATCTACATATACTATGTAATAAAGCTATAATGACCAGATAGTGTAGAATAATTATATAACATATCTACATATACTATGTAATAAAGCTATAATGACCAGATAGTGTAGAATTATATAACATATCTACATATACTATGTAATAAAGTTATAATGACCAGATAGTGTAGAAGAATTATATAACATATCTACATATACTAT
The DNA here is from genome assembly GCF_027579735.1 of Bombina bombina. NCBI lineage: Eukaryota > Metazoa > Chordata > Amphibia > Anura > Bombinatoridae > Bombina > Bombina bombina. The sequence goes on along the minus strand of NC_069507.1, from coordinate 18,146,765 downwards.
GTAATAAAGTTATAATGAACAGATAGTGTAGAATTATAAAACATATCTATATATACTATGTAATAAAGCTATAATGACCAGATAGTGTAGAATAATTATATAACATATCTACATATACTATGTAATAAAGCTATAATGACCAGATAGTGTAGAATAATTATATAACATATCTACATATACTATGTAATAAAGCTATAATGACCAGATAGTGTAGAATAATTATATAACATATCTACATATACTATGTAATAAAGCTATAATGACCAGATAGTGTAGAATAATTATATAACATATCTACATATACTATGTAATAAAGCTATAATGACCAGATAGTGTAGAAGAATTATCTGACATATCTACATATACTATGTAATAAAGCTATAATGACCAGATAGTGTAGAATAATTATATAACATATCTACATATACTATGTAATAAAGTTATAATGACCAGATAGTGTAGAAGAATTATATAACATATCTACATATACTATGTAATAAAGCTATAATGACCAGATAGTGTAGAATAATTATATAACATATCTACATATACTATGTAATAAAGCTATAATGACCAGATAGTGTAGAAGAATTATCTGACATATCTACATATACTATGTAATAAAGCTATAATGACCAGATAGTGTAGAAGAATTATCTGACATATCTACATATACTATGTAATAAAGCTATAATGACCAGATAGTGTAGAAGAATTATCTGACATATCTACATATACTATGTAATAAAGTCTGTAAATGACGTCTGTCACTAAAGGAAACTGATATATTATGTGAGATTTCTGATTTTCTTTATTTGACTGTCATACTGATACAAACACAACAAGGAGCAAATATATAAATTGCACAACGAGGATTAGGCTCTAACTTGTTTCTGGCTCAGAGCTTATAGCAATGCTGGTGCTGACACAATGTGTATTGTATAGGAAGCGCTCTTGGGTAATGTAATGCTCCAGCGCCCCATTTAGTGAGCCCTGTGAGACTGTGGGCTGCAGGCACTGCATAGTCTATGAGCAGCTCCCTGGCAGAGACAAAGGACGTTAGTGAAACTGCTCTACTGCCTAAAACACATGTTACAGCACCACGGACAGCGCCAGTAATTAACGTTATCTCAGTCCTACCATCATCTCCGGGCTGATTATGTTCCCAGCTCTTTATATAGTCATCCTGAAAGGGAAAAAACAAGCAGATGATTAGTGTCTACGCACTGGTGTTACTAGCACACATGGTATTAGTGATGACGTGTTATATATATAATATTCATGTTGCTCAGTCATTGTCACGTCATGCACGTTAAGTGTTTATTAAGCTTGTTCCTTTAAGAATTTCACATTATGCACAGAGTACCCTGGAGTCAGATTAAACTATTTTGGCAGTTTTTGGTGTCTATGAAAAGATAGTAGCACATTTAAAATATACAAAACATATTCATGAATTAATTTGCCAGCATTTTCATATAAGTTTTCTCTGCATAGCCTGTAGTTTGATCATGCTACATGCTAGATATGTATTGCTTAGAGCAGTGCACAAGATAATTTACATCTGGCCTCTGGTTGACCACAGAACTAGATAAACATGTACAATATGGTTATAAAAGTGTGCTTGTCTGGACCTTACATTTTGCTGGCAAAATTATAACTTTAAACATTTCTAAAACATTTGTTGTATACTGATCTGCACTTCCAGGCTTAACTGCCGATATATCACTAATGACACTTCCCCAATGGTTTCCCCCCAAAAAACTGAATTTAAATCTCACACAATATGTATAAAATATTGTATTATTCAGTCTAATCTGGAAACTAAAGGAGATTCACAGATGTCAGGTCACTTGCGATATATTGCACGATTCTGCTGCTGTTATGTAAAGTGCAGAAGACTTTGGTATCTCAATATACAAATACAAATATACATAAGCCATGAAAAAGCTCCTGTCCCATTCCTGCAGTCAGGCATCTGTGCCACACCCACACATCAGGACACATTTATTTTTACTATGTAAGACAGATTCCTGGTACAAATAAACCAGGGGACAGGAGTGTAAAAACCAGGACCATCCCAGGAAAATCAGGACAGTTGAATGTCCGTTTAACATATTTCTAAAGATGCTTTACACAAAGGTAGGCGTCATGATTATTCTTAAAATACAGACTTGGGCCAGCACTACTGCTATGGTGCTCGTGTAGACTGGGGCAAACTGCCAAACCCCATTCAGACAACATAAAAAAACAAGCGACGTTTCGGGGAAGTCCCCTTACTCATGCTATCCATAGTTACTATTAACTCAGCAGTGTATACAAACTGCAAAGAGACAGGTATTATTTCCACTGAGAGGGTTTCAGTTCTTATGTTAAACAGTGGAGACTTTTTTAAGTTTTCAATTTGAAAGACTTCCTTAAAGTGAACGTCAACTTTCAAGAATGAGTGCCCGGCTTTTAAAAATACTATTAAAAACAGGGGCACCTTCATTAATGAAAGTTTACAATTCACCCGTTTTGTTAAAATTCTTCTTGAAGCCGGAGAAGCGATTCCTCCACCTGTCGCTCGTCACTTCTTATGTCAGCAATGACGAATCCGGCTTCCTCCAATCACGGCGTTGCCTCAGGCAATGATTCCCCTAGGGGGGAAGCAGTGATTTGAGGATGCCGTATTCGTCATTGCTGACATAAGAAGTGACAAGTGGCAGGAGGGGGAATAGCTTCTCCAGCTTCAAGAAGAAAAGGTAAGTATTTTAACAAAACGGGTGCAATGTAAACTTTCATGAATGAAAGTGACCCTGTTTTTAATAGTATTTTTTAAAAAACGGGCACTCATTCTTGAGAGTTGACATTCACTTTAAATAGATGCAAAGTTTTATAAAGCAACATAGGAGCTGGAGAACCTTTCCCACTGGAGAAATGTCACCTTAGAGTACCTGTCACATAAATGTAACACTCTGTGCTACCTGAATTTCCGAAACAGTTAAATGCGCAGGCAATAATCCACTTAAGTCTTTTAGTTCTGTTCCATATTTGGCAATATTGTCCTTAGGGAAATTACTTAATGTGTTATAGAAATGGCATGCCCTGATCTACACAGATGGTCTATAAACAAGAACTTTCAGTTGTCTAAATGTATTTTCCTTTAAGCAGCATTTGTGTATATTTGCATGAATCTAGGATGTGCAAATCCATATTCCTGAACACATTTTTTATCATATACGTAGAAACAATAACAATGAACAATGTAAATGTGTTCAGAAATAATTAATGATGACTTCACATAAATAATACTCTGGGATGTGATGAATATTCCATAGAATGTGCTCCCATAAAATAAAAATAAACATTTATTGGCTATGGCAGAATTACAATAAGATGCTGTATCTGGTTTCCATGGTGACAAATAGATGTAACGCATCCTCTGACATGCAATGCTTTAGCAACACGACATTTACCTGCTCAGATATAGATTTGCAGCAATAAGGACATCAATATAATCGTGAAGATGTTTTTTTCTTGCTAAATCATTCTGGACACAAGTCTTTTAAGTCATTATAAAAACTATGGGCAAGGTTACGAGTATCAAGCTAAAAGTTACATGCAAGCGAAAATGGATTTATCGCGGGTGTTTGCACTTGTTGGTTTAGAGCTCGTATTACAAGTTGAAAGTAAACGCGAAAGTGTGAGTACAATCACGATTTATGCTAGAATGATTACCGCGTTCGCAGAGCTCTGGTTAACTGTTTTTCGCAAAATAAAAAAGTTGCACAAAACACATCAAAAATACATTTAAAAGTACAGTTGCACTCTTAATAATGCTATCTAAAAATAATTATTTAAAAAAGGTCTTTGACATATAGATACATACTTATACATGTCTAAATATATATGTGTTTGTGTGTGTATATATATATATATATATATACAGGTAGCCCTCAGTTTACGCCGGGTTTAGGTTCCAGAAGGAATGGTTGTAAATTGAAACCCAGTTTATAATGTAAGTCAATGGGAAGTGAGGGAGTTAGGTTCCAGGTCCCTCTCAAAATTGTCATAAGTAACACCTAATACATAATTTTTAAAGCTTTGAAATGAAGACTTTAAATGCGAAACAGCATTATTAACCTAATAAAATAGATTGTAGCATCATCAAACTAAGTTTAATGAACAAAAACATTTGCCTGATAAATTACTTTCTCTTACGGTGTATCCAGTCCACGGATTCATCCTTACTTGTGGGATATTCTCAATCCCTACAGGAAGTGGCAAAGAGAGCACACAGCAAAGCTGTCCATATAGCTTCCCTCAAGCTCCGCCCCCCCCAGTCATTCGACCGACGGTTAGGAGAAAAAGGAGAACCATAGGGTGCAGTGGTGACTGTAGTTATTTTAAAAATTAAATTTGAACCTGACTTAATTGTCAGGGCGGGCCGTGAACTGGATACACCGTAAGAGAAAGTAATTTATCAGGTAAGCATAAATTCTGTTTTCTCTTACTTGGTGTATCCAGTCCACGGATTCATCCTTACTTGTGGGATACCAATACCAAAGCTTTAGGACACGGATGAAGGGAGGGAACAAGTCAGGTAACCTAAACGGAAGGCACCACTGCTTGCAAAACCTTTCTCCCAAAAATAGCCTCCGAAGAAGCAAAAGTATCGAATTTGTAAAATTTGGCGAATGTATGCAGTGAAGACCAAGTCGCTGCCATACAAATCTGTTCAACAGAAGCCTCATTCTTGAAAGCCCATGTGAAAGCCACAGCCCTGGTGGAATAAGCTGTAATTCGTTCAGGAGGCTGCTGTCCAGCAGTCTCATAAGCCAATCGGATGATGCTTTTTAGCCAGAAGGAAAGAGAGGTAGCAGTCGCTTTCTGACCTCTTCTCTTACTAGAATAGACAACAAACAAGGATGATGTTTGTCTGAAATCTTTAGTTGCTTTTAAATAGAATTTTAAAGCACGAACCACGTCAAGATTGTGTAAAAGTCGTTCCTTCCTAGAAACTGGATTAGGACACAGAGAAGGAACAACGATTTCCTGGTTAATATTCCTATTAGAAACCACTTTTGGAAGAATACCAGGTTTGGTACGCAAAACAACCTTATCTGCATGGAACACCAGATAGGGTGAATTACACTGCAAAGCAGACAATTCAGAAACTCTTCGAGCAGAAGAAATGGCTACTAAAAACAAAACTTTCCAAGATAATAACTTAATATCTATGGAATGCAAAGGTTCAAACGGAACCCCTTGAAGAACTGAAAGAACTAAATTTAGACTCCATGGAGGAGCCACAGGCTTGTAAACAGGCTTGATTCTAACTAGGGCCTGTGCAAACACCTGAACGTCTGGTACAGCTGCCAGACTCTTATGTAACAGGATAGACAGAGCAGATATCTGTCCCTTTAAGGAACTAGCTGACAGACCTTTCTCCAATCCTTCTTGGAGAAAGGACAATATCCTTGGAATCCTAACCTTACTCCACGAGTAACCCTTGGATTCACACCAACAAAGATATTTCCGCCATATCTTATGGTAAATTTTCCTGGTGACAGGCTTTCTGGCCTGTATCAGAGTGTCTATAACTGATTCAGAGAAACCACGCTTAGCTAGAATTAAGCGTTCAATCTCCAAGCAGTCAGTTGCAGAGAAACTAGATTTGGATGCTTGAAAGGACCTTGAATTAGAAGATCCTGCCTCGATGGCAGTTTCCATGGTGGGACCGATGACATGTCCACTAGGTCTGCATACCAAGTCCTGCGTGGCCACGCAGGCGCTATCAGAATTACCGAAGCCTTCTCCTGTTTGATTCTGGCTACTAGCCGAGGGAAAAGAGGAAACGGTGGAAAGACATAAGCTAGACGGAATGACCAAGGCGCTGTTAAAGCATCTATCAATGCCGCCTTGGGATCCCTGGATCTGGATCCGTAAAGGGGAAGTTTGGTGTTCTGACGGGACGCCATCAGATCCAATTCTGGAATGCCCCATAGCTGATTCAGCTGAACAAAAACCTCCGGGTGGAGTTCCCACTCCCCCGGATGAAAAGTCTGACGACTTAGAAAATCCGCCTCCCAGTTGTCTACCCCTGGGATGTGAATTGCAGATAGATGGCAGGAGTGATCCTCCGCCCATTTGATGATCTTGGATACTTCCTTCATCGCTAGGGAACTCTTTGTTCCTCCCTGATGATTGATGTACGCTACAGTCGTGATGTTGTCCGACTGAAATCTGATGAATTTGGCCTCCGCTAGTTGAGGCCACACCTGGAGCATATTGAATATCGCTCTCAGCTCCAAAATGTTTATCGGAAGAAGAGATTCTTCCCGAGACCATAGACCCTGAGCCTTCAGGGAGTTCCAGACCGCACCTCAGCCTAACAGACTGGCATCGGTTGTGACAATGATCCACTCCGGTCTGCAGAAACTCATTCCCTGAGACAGGTGATCTTGAGACAACCACCAGAGAAGAGAGTCTCTGGTTTTCTGGTCCATTTGTATTTGAGGAGACAAATCTGCGTAATCCCCATTCCACTGTTTGAGCATGCACAGTTGCAGTGGTCTGAGATGAATTCGGGCAAAAGGGACTACGTCCATTGCCGCAACCATTAAACCAATGATCTTCATGCACTGAGCCACAGAAGGCCGAGGAATGGAATGAAGAACTCGGCAAGTATTCAACAGTTTTGACTTCCTGACCTCTGTCAGAAAGATTTTCATTTCTACCGAGTCTATAAGTGTTCCCAGGAAGGGAACCCTTGTGAACGGGGACAGAGAACTTTTTTCTACGTTCACCTTCCACCCGTGAGACCTTAGAAAGGCCAGAACAATGTCCGTATGAGCCTTGGCCCTGTGAAAAGACGACGCCTGTATTAATATGTCGTCTAGGTAAGGTGCTACTGCAATGCCCCGCGGTCTTAGTACCGCTAGAAGGGACCCTAGCACCTTTGTGAAAATTCTGGGAGCGGTGGCCAACCCGAAAGGAAGGGCCACGAACTGGTAATGTTTGTCCAGAAAGGCGAACCTTAGGAACTGATGGTGATCTTTGTGGATAGGAATATGTAGATACGCATCCTTTAGATCCACGGTAGTCATATATTGACCTTCCTGGATCATCGGCAAGATTGTCCGAATGGTTTCCATCTTGAAAGACGGAACTCTGAGGAATTTGTTTAGAATTTTTAGATCCAGGATTGGCCTGAAAGTTCCTTCCTTTTTGGGAACTACGAACAGGTTTGAGTAAAACCCCAGTCCTTGTTCTGCAATTGGAACTGGGTGTATCACTCCCATTTTTAGAAGATCTTCTACACAGCGTAAGAACGCCTGTTTCTTTGTTTGGTCTGAAGACAAACGAGAAATGTGGAACCTTCCCCTTGGGGGAGAATCCTTGAATTCTAGAAGGTACCCCTGAGCAACTATTTCTAATGCCCAGGGATCCGGAACGTATCTTGCCCAAGCCTGAGCAAAGAGAGAAAGTCTGCCCCCTACCAGATCCGATCCCGGATCGGGGGCTACCCCTTCATGCTGTCTTGGTAGCAGGAGCAGGCTTCTTGGCCTGTTTACCCTTATTCCAACCCTGCAAGGGTTTCCAGGTTGCTTTGGGCTGGGAAGCGTTATCTTGCTTTGCGGCAGCAGAGGTTGCAGAAGGTCCGCTCCTGAAGTTGTGAAAGGAGCGAAAATTAGCCTCGTTTTTGGCCTTAAACAGCCTATCTTGTGGAAGGGCATGGCCCTTGCCCCCAGTGATATCTGAAATAATTTCATTCAGCTCTGGGCCGAATAGGGTTTTCCCCTTGAAGGGAATATTTAACAGTTTCGTTTTGGACGACACATCTGCCAACCACGATTTGAGCCAAAGCGCTCTTCGCACCATGATGGCAAAACCTGAGTTTTTCGCCGCTAGTTTAGCTAATTGGAGAGTGGCATCAGTGATAAAAGAATTAGCCAGCTTTAGAGCATGAATTCTATCCATGACCTCATCGTATGAAGTCTCCCTCTGGAGCGACTCCTCCAGGGCCTCGAACCAAAAAGCTGCTGCAGTAGTTACCGGAATAATGCAGGCAATTGGTTGAAGAAGAAAACCTTGCTGAACAAAAACTTTCTTCAGCAATCCTTCCAATTTTTTATCCATAGGATCTTTGAAAGCACAACTGTCTTCTATTGGTATAGTTGTACGCTTAGCAAGTGTTGAAACAGCCCCCTCTACCTTAGGGACCGTCTGCCACGCGTCCCGCCTGGGGTCGTTTATGGGGAACATTTTCTTAAAGATAGGGGGGGGGAACAAAGGGTACACCTGGTCTCTCCCACTCCCTAGTCACAATATCCGCCACCCTCTTTGGGATCGGAAATGCCTCAGTGTATATGGGGACCTCTAAAAACCTGTCCATCTTACACAATTTTTCTGGGACCACCATGGGGTCACAATCATCCAGCGTAGCTAAAATCTCCTTAAGCAGGACGCAGAGGTGTTCCAGCTTAAATTTAAACGCTAAGGAATCTGACTTTGCCCGCTGAGAAACTTTTCCTGTGTCAGAAATTTCTCCCTCAGACAGACCGTCCCTCACTGCTACTTCTGAGTTTTGTGAGGGTACTACAGATAAATCATCCAAAGCTTCTGATTGCTCATACTCTGTATTTAAAACTGAGCTATCGCGCATTTTTGGAAAAACTGGCAGTTTGGATAAAAATGTTGCAAGGGAATTATCCATTACTGCTGCTAATTGTTGTAAAGTAATAGGGGCCAATGCACTAGAGGTACTAGGCATCGCTTGCGCGGGCGTAACTGGTGTCGACACATGGGGAGAAGAAGAAGGACTATCCTCATTACTCTCTGTTAAGGAATCATCTTGGGCTACATTTTTAAGTGTCACTGGATGGTCTTTAAAATGCTTAGATGTTTTAGCACACTTTACACATAAATGCAATGGGGGTACCGCCAGGCTTTTAAACATAAAGAACAAGGTCTATCTGAAGGCTCAGACATGTTTGACAGACTTAGACAGCCCTACAATACAGAAAAAATCACTTTTTGAAAAAACGTTACTGTGTCTTTAAATAATAAAAAGCACACACTTTTTTACCAAATCACCAAAAAAACATCCGATCTTTATGAAATTTTCACCACATGATCCTAATGCTTTGAAATGATTGCACACAAATTTTCAAATCAATTAACCCCTTATTGCCCAAACCGGAGCAAATTGAAGTAAACAACCGGTTTAACACACTACAGCATGGTGCCACAGTCTTTGCTGTGACCCTACCTTCCTTTTGGGTTATTTGTAGAAGAAAAATAAGCCTCCCTGATGTCCTCCTGCACTCTCAGGACTCGTGAAGCAGCATGAAGCTGTCTTGTAAATCAACTGCGCAACTGAGGCGCGAAAATGAGGCCCCCTCCCTCTTCATTCCAGAGTTATGGGGCCTTCCTGAGTCAGACTAGGTGTCTTATAATATGCCAGGCATAATAAAAACCCCAAAAGTGTTTCCAACGTTTCAAACACTTGAACAAATATAAGATTACACTAATAAAGTAATCGATTTAGCCCATCACAGTGTCTACCAGTATTTAAGCCCTTAACTGAAGCCATCCTTCTATACGGCGTCTCAGAAAATGGCTTACCTTCCCTCATGGGGATTTCTGTCAGTCTTCTAGCATTACCAGGTCTTGTTAGAAAAAAATGACTGAGCATACCTTAAGCAGTTAAGCCTGCAAATTGTTTCCCCTAACTGAAGTTCTCCGGTATTCAACAGTCCTGCGTGGGAACAGCAATGGATTTTAGTTACAACATGCTAAAATCTTTTTCCTCTCAGCAGAAATCGTCATCACTTTCTGCCTCAGAGTAAATAGTACAAACCGGCACTATTTTAAAATAACAAACTCTTGATTGAAGAAATAAAAACTACAAATCTAACACCACAAACTCTTTACCCTCCCGTGGAGATGCTACTTGTTAGAGCGGCAAAGAGAATGACTGGGGGGGCGGAGCCTGAGGGGAGCTATATGGACAGCTTTGCTGTGTGCTCTCTTTGCCACTTCCTGTAGGGATTGAGAATATCCCACAAGTAAGGATGAATCCGTGGACTGGATACACCAAGTAAGAGAAATTATCACACAACAGACTGTATCATCATCATCAATCTAAGTTTAAAGAACAAAAACAAAATAATCACATAACAGACTGTATCATCATCATCAATCTAAGTTTAATGAACAAAAACAAAATAATCACATAACAGACTGTATCATCATCAAACTAAGTTTAATGTAGAAAAACGTTTTTTTTTACTTGCATTTTTCTGCAGCTAAGGGAAGTGGCTACTAGATCTTGTTCCTTTAAAAACGGATCCATTGCTCAGGTCTGGTTATACACTGATTAGCCTGCCTGTGTTTATTCACACAACAGACTGCATCATCATCAAACTAAGTTTAATGAACAAAAAGTTTTTTACTTGCCTTTTTCTGCAAACGGTTCTCTGCATTGAGTCTGCAGCTAAGGGAAGTGGCTGCTAGATCTTGTTCCTTTGAAAGCTGATCCATTGATCATGTCTGGCTTGCTTTTCTTTGCATGTGTTTGCTGCAACACAAGCGGACAGCTCCACCTACTGGCTATTTTAATGTATGCATGTGCTAATGCTTTCAATAGCAGTCAATGCTTTTCAATAGCAAAAAAGGGGCGTTATTCTGAAACGGCGCAAATTGAACCGTCGTAAACCGAGGGGCACCTGTATATGGTTGTTTAACTTCTTTTACATAATTTCTCGAGTGGAATAAAATGTTTTTAACTCTAGAAAAATGTGACACAGATAAGACTTTGAACAGTCAGACAGTAAAAAAAAAAACAGAAAAGGGAGGGGGAGAGGGGACTGTTTAACCCTAGGAGGAATACAGACTCTGACTGACTGTCAGTTCTTTTTAGACAAAGCACATATCCCCTTGTAAATATAGTTAAAAGCTGTAATGATTACTTTTGTTGGGAATAAGGGTATATCATACCACATATTAGAACCTTTGAGTGTAACTGTAGGTCCTGAAACAGAATGACATGTTCCAAAACTGTTCAATAATTTCATTAGGAAAGACTTACTGTGTAAACTAGGGAAAGTTTTCCTTAATGTGTCTAGAGGGGAGCAAGAACGTGTATACCTGCCTTGGAGTGATAATTGCAGAATCTATGTGTTAAAGATTTGTGACTAATAAAATCGGCAGGGGAAATGATTTATTGAAATTAAAGGAACTGTACTTGACATTTTTATTGTTTAAAAAAAAAAAATAGTCCCTTTGTTACCCATTCCCCAGTTCTACATAATCAACACGGTTGTATTGATAAACTTTTTTACCGCTGTGATTACTTAGTATCCAAATCTCTTCAGACTGACCACTTATCTCAGTGCTTTTTTATAAACTTGCAATTTGGCCAATTAGTGCTGACTCTTGCGTCAGTAAATGCTGTATAGGTAGCACAGTTTAACTAGCAGTGCATTAATTAGCCTTTCACAGCCAGATAGTGAAATAAGAGGCGGCCTACAAGTTCTTAGAAATCAGCCTATGAGCCTGCCTAGTTTTAGCCCTTAACAGGGAATACCAAGCGAACCAAGCAAATTTGAAAATAAAAGTAAATTTTAAAGTTGTTTGGAATTAATGCCCTATCTAAATAATTAAAATTCCATTTTTATTAATCCTTTAAAGAGAAACATAAATTACCCTGTATTTTACAATACCCCCTGTGTAAAATACTGATGACTATTAGTTTAACATTGCTCAGAAACAGGCTGTAAATATAATATCTGTGATGTTGATTTTAGAGACTATGACATACAACTAACAGCAATGCTTAAGTCTTTCCATATCCAGGTACTTGCTGCACAGTTAAAGAATGATAATCGTGTAGTGCATGCCATCTCACCTGGAGATCTTATAATGGTTAAAAGTTTTTCTAGAAAAATAGCTCTGGAGCCAAAGTAGAAGATGCCTGTCTGCGTATTATTTATCATAAATACAGCCACTGAAGTCAATTACTTTTTGTATGATTTATTTATTCTATTACTGTGTATTTGTTATATGTGTATCAAACTCACCATGTATCCTTTTATATTTTTGGGTATTCTCAATGTTCCCAGTTATGTCTGCCATACCACCCCATGGGAACAAGACAATGCATTTATTGTTACTGCCACACTGATGGTACAGGTGCCTGTTGGATCTGTGGTTTCATACCATATATCCATGAGTCTGGTACCTCTGTATTATTGTTCTTTTAGTTAAAATACTATTAAATTAGGCATTTAAACAATGTATTCAATGTTTCACTATTAACAATGAAACATTACTATACATTCATTTTTATTTTGCTTATTTATTTGTAAAGTACATATATATAAAAATGTACTTGTTCAATTTTGTCCCAGCGATGACTGGGTTAATTATTTTAGCTAATGTATCTGGGAGGTTTTGTATATTGCTCCTTCCCCGTATTCTCTATATGTTTTGGTTTATTTTTAGCTGGATTATTAGTTTTGCATTCATTTCAATAGCAGTGAGCATTCAAGGTAGTTTAGGTGTTAATATAATTGTGCTTAAATACGTATGTACTTATGTTTAGCTATTAGATAGAGATTACAAAGAAATATACTGTATGTCTGTGGCAACCCCAGTCTCTTAAAGGGACAGTACACTGATATATTGTTTTTATAGTTATCTATTTTAGACTTGTTCTACCAACTGCAGAGTATAAAATGTATGAGAAATTGCATTTTCAGGTTTATTTGTGTATATGAAGTAGCTGGTTTTGTGCTTTTAAACCACAGCCTATCTTCAGGTAATATCATATCCCATTATGTTATCACTTTGTTTACACAGACTTACATCCTTATCTTTTATTTATGTTGAAAACCAAAGCTCAATTCTTAGAGAGAACAATGGAAAATTATAATTGTATTACTTAACCATTCTGCGTGATACTTAGTTTAGTGTTTTGGTTTTTGATTTGACTTTTGGCCTGGCAGGATAGCCATGCTCTATGGTAAATGAAGAGAGAAAAAGGGTCTTGGAAAAAGCATTAAATAGGAATAGAAAAGAAAAAAGTCACAACGTATAGTTTGTGTCACTCAACATAACCCCTACAGCAAGGATATCTCTAGGATTATATACAAACACTGGGATATTTTGAAGGATTGGAATCCTGACATCATAGCCTTTAATGATATCCCTATGATGGCCTACAGGAGGGTACCTTATTTAAAAGATATGTTAGTTAAGAGTGATGTGGGCCCCAGAAAAGTACCTAGTCAAACCTACATTACATCTAAAAACACAGGCATGTTTTGGGATGAGTCAACACAGGTCAAATATTCGTTGTGGTGATCTTTATGCCCCAGTATCCAGTCACTTTTTAAGAAGCTGGGCACAGTATAAGCCAGCTTAGGTGGCAAATCATAGATGGCATAGGTAGGTTACGTAGAGGGGGTAATAGGGAACAACTATTGAAACAAAAGGAATCCTTTTGGATCCATAAACTTAATACTATGGTCCCTGTAGGTCTAAATAGGGAGATTTTGCTGTGTTTCTTTAAGGTTAATATCTAGCAGCTTCTGTCTGGTATAGGTTATTTTAATTGGTTTGCACTTTAGAATGATTTTTTAATAAGATTATAGTGTAGAATTGGAGTAATTGGTTTTTAGTAGAATGTATTA